>NC_056736.1:300330823-300428323 GCF_019279795.1 Protopterus annectens | reverse complement strand
ATGCAACGTCAGATAGAACAGGACCAAGAACAATGATATCTACCATAGTCAGTGCACAGCCCAAGTAACATATTCACAATACACACTCTGTCAGCAATCACCATAAGTACAACGACCTCACTACTGTACAGACTACAACAGAATGCCAAGATTTGTCCTCAAATATAAGGCCTACTATACATAACATGTCTAGCAGTCCGATATCTCACTGGCTTGTTATCAGGTATGATGTCAGTAAATAATGATATTCTGCACATTTGCACCTCTTACTGCATGACATATGGACAAAGAGTGGCAGACTTGGGGACAGAGGCACAAACAGGGCCAATATTGACATATTTCTGTGATAAACTGAGAAAATTCCTGCTGTAACATGGTTTGTTATGACATATCTCTTCTGAGGGATATGAAGTCAGTAACTCACATGGATGTCACCATGTACTGATGCAATAATCAGAGTATGCTACTGCATTTCCAAAGATAGGAAATGTGTGAGTAACACACCACATGTAAGACTCCACTCTCTGGCCAGTCTGCAGATAGCCCTACAGGTGAGAGTTTCCTCAACCACATAACCCTGTCATGCCAGACTTTAAATCATGTAGAGCAGCCATATCCACACAAACCCTGTTAAACCAACATTACTTCAAATGTAGAACAGCAATACTTACATTCTGTCCCCAGGTCTGGAACATCCCCCTCCTGTTTGTTGGCCTGTCTCCACATTGTATGTTTTAAGAGGCATTTCCAACTACCGTCTGTTATGCTGTTTGGCAAACACCCACATGAAGTCCTGCTCACAGTGAAGTACAAGGGCCAACACCCACATGAAGTGCTTAGTTATAGGAGTGTGTTTCCATGCAATTGGCTATAGGAATGATACCACAGCTGTTCCACATGCAATTAGCAAGTGGGGAACTGCAATTCATGCACAGGCCATCATCTGATCATGAGCATTACTTAAACACTCAAGCTTCTGCCTATGCAAAACAGATGTACTTTTCCACATCGACCAGAGAGGGAGAGAGAGCAAGAGATAGATAGACAGAGACAAAGTAAGAAAGGAATGGAGTAAGAGAGTAAGAGCCAAGCATGTTTGTGTATGACCCATGGGTGGAGAGTGGTATTTGGCTATTATGACAGTTGCCTATATTGTTTACTAATCCATACTGTCACATAGTAATTGCACATGGCTGTACACATTTATGGCTGATTGTCTACAACAACCTCTACAGTGTTTGAAAACTGTTGGCCTTGTAATGTGGACATTGGGACATACAGGTCCTCAATATAATGATGTAGCAAAACCCACACTGCAATGGATACTGTCATGATACAATCACCCCAACTCCCACACAGGATATTGATGACACATACACAAGCACACACTTACCAGTACTGAGTTTCAAAATGCTACCTGACTATGTATTGTTATTACAGTGTTATGCAGTTATTGCATGCACCATGGAGCTTACATGTTGGAGAGCTGTCCAAAGGTAGCTTTGAAGGTGAGTAACATCAGCAATAGTGCTAAAGGAGGGTAAGGGAAGTGTAGTAAGTGTGAATGTCCACCAAAGCAGGTGTCAACGAAGACACACACACACTCTCTCAGGGAAGCATGGACATTATCACAGTTGGAAGGATCAGGATAAGAACTCCTACCTAACTAGTTTGCTACACTACAGTATTATATAGTTATCACAAGCGCCACAGGGCTTATATGGCTAAAAAATGGCCAAAGGGTTATTTCAAGGTGAATGACATCAGCAGGCATGCTAAAGTAGGGCAATGGGAGGAGTAGTGAGTGCAAATGGCTTCAAAATCAATCTCCACACACGCACACAAACGCACATACACACACACACACACACACACACACACACACACACACACACACACACACACACACACACACACACACAGACTTACCAGTACTGAGATGCATAGGTTCATTGCTTCACAGGTGTGTAGTAGGTGAATGGACCTGAAGGCTGTACAAGGCTAGGCAAAGGGAATACGTTGGCATCAGGCCACATGACAATAGTCTCCAGTGTGGTTCAGGGGTGTAGTCCCTGGAGTGGTCCCCAGGGGAGGGTATTGTATTCACCATCCACTTAGCTGGGTTACTATTGTTGGTGGCCAGTGATGTGCACTGGTTCCCATGTATGTGACCTATATTCCATAACATGGATAGTGTCTGGGTTGTGCAAATGCCCCACATGCATGTTCTTTGATGTGTGGAAGTGTACTTGAGGACTCTGGGGCATGTTGTGTGGATAGATTGTTATCTTTTGATGTAGCATTCCTGACCTCATTTGGTGAGACCTGGCTATGGAACTGAGTTCGTGCTTGCACCTTCATTGTTAGCATGATACAGGTATTCAGTGGAGTTAGTGGCATCTGTCCATACAGGGCATGTGTATAAGGCATGGTATTCCCTTTGTGGGTTTCATTTGCAGACTCTACAGTTGTTGCAGGGGTCCAGTGGGGAACATAGCAAAAGGGCAACTGTATGCATTTATTTGTCTACTGCGGGGATGGAACAGGGTGCCTTGTCCTTTTACTTGCTGGATAACACACAGTCAGGAGATGTAACTCATAACAGTACTTTCTGATGTCAGTGGCACTGCTCTGGTCAACAGGCATGTAGTCCACTGCAATCACACCGTGCTTACTATCTGTGAGGCAATATGCAGGGAACTCCCAATATAGTGGTTGTTGCCTAGCGAAGTGTGTTTGTGTATGAGACATGGGCGGAGAGTGCTCTCTGAGTAATAGAAGGGTTCCCTATATTGTTCATCAATCCATGATGTCACACGTAGGGCTATGGATTGTCTACACCAGCCTCTCTGGTGTTTGACATCTGTTGTCCTTGTAAGGTGGACATTGTGACATACACTAGGTCCTCAATATAATAATTTAGCAAAACCCACCCCACAATGCATCCTGTTATTACACAATCACAGCAACTTCCACACAGAATACTGATGACAGACAAATGCACACACACACACTTGCCAGTACTGAGATTCAAACCCCTACCTAGCTATGTATTGTTACTATAGTGTAGCACATTTATCGCATGTGCCGCAGAGCTTATAGGATGGATGTTGTTCCAAGGTACTTCTAAGGTGAGGAACATCACCAGCCCTTGTAAATACTGGCATTGGGAGATGTAGTGGTTGAGAGATCCCAAAAAGAATTTTACCGTAAACACACATTTACATTTGCCAGGGGTGAGGTTCATGGCTCTATCTAACAATCTTTATGGACCATTATGTTATGCATTTACCACATGCACCACTGACCTTATATGGTTTAGGGATGGCAACAGGTACTTCTAAGGTGGATGATATATTCAGGACTGCTAATGTTAGGCTCTGAGATGTGTACTGGGTGTAAATGGGGCCAAAATCATGGAGCTTACATGTTGGAGAGCTCTCCACAGGTATCTTTGAAGGTGACTAACATCCCCAGCAGTGCTAAAGGAGGGGTAAGGGGAGAGTAGTAAGTGTGAATGTCCATAATGTCAGTTATTATCAAGGACAAACACACACTCTCTTACATAAACACACACAGTTTCACAGTTGCCTTGTCTGGGATTAGAACTCCTACCTAAATAGTATGATACACTATGGCATGTTGCAGTTATCGCACGCACCATGGAGCTTATAGGGCTGGCCTTTGTCCAAAGGGGTATTTCAAGGTGACTGACATCAGCAGGCTTGCTAAAGTAGGGCAATGGGAGGTGTAGTGACTGTGAATGGTCTCAAAATCATTAATCTTCACACACACACACACACACACACGCACGCACGCACGCACGCACACACACACACACACACACACACACACACACACACACACACACACACTTTCACAGTTACCATGTCTGGGATTAGAACTCCTACCTAATAGTATGTTACACTATAGCATTATGCAGTTATTACAAGCATCAAGGAGCCTATGGGGCTGAGACTTGGCCAGAGGGTTATTTCAAGGTGACTGACATCAGCATGAGTGCTAACATGGGCAATGGGAAGTGCAGTGTGTGTGAATGGACCATAAATCATTCCTCTGGAAGCACACACAACACCCAGTCACACACAACTTTACATTTGACAGGACTGAGTATACAAATGCTGGATGAATACTGATTTGTACTATCATGTTACACAGTTACTACAAGCACCACAGACACTATAGGGCTGAGGACTACCAAAAGCAAATGTCTACAATGAATGACATTGGCAAATCATGTGATATTGGTCAATTGGAATGTGTTGTGGGTGGAAAAGGCCTCATGATGGAAATCTCTCTGTCACTGTCTGTCTCTCTCTTCCCCACATCTGTGTGTGTTTATGCTTGACCTATTATAGTGTGTTGGCCTTGGATATGTGTGAGTATTCCTATCCAATGTGTGTGCAAAGCATGAATGGTGTGCAATGTGGTATGTGTGCACAGACATCTGCGACTGACAGATATGTATAGTTCACTGTTGTTGTCAGACATGGGCTTCATTTCTCTAAGTGTAGGAGCATGCCCAGTATGACCTTCGGAACTGAGTGTGTGAATCTATTCCAGGTAGGTTGTACTCCAGTCCAGGATTTGGTGTTCTACACCTACAGCTAGCGACCTGTTTCTGCAGGATATTTGTAGATAGGTTGACAATATGGAGTCACAATGGGCGAAAGATAGTGGGATACTGTAACTCATTTGTCTGTGCTGTTTGTGTTACATTGTTGGTGTTAGCAGAGATAGTCAGTCATATGTACTGCTTTACACTGTGATGTATTATGTCATCAACTACTGACAGATATACTTATTTGCTCACATTTATTTCCTGGGAAATACAAGATGAATGAAGCTGTGCCCAGTATTGTGGTCTGCAGCCTATATATTCTTGCACACTCATGCCTTTCTGGAAGGGTAGTTGCAGACACTTGCTGATGGGTCTGTGTAAATGGTCCAGCACCTTTGTACTGTGGAGGCTGAAGATCTTCTGCTTGTGCATCTATCGACGTAACAGAATGGCTATATCCTGCTTGTGGCCATACCTCTCAGCCTTACAGATTCACCCAGGTTAACCAGAGGCAGGGCACATACATCTGGTCAGTTCCCCTTCACAATGTGGTTTATGAGCAGGTTTGTAGCCACCCATTACTGGGTTTGCAGGCAGGGGTAGTATGGGCACACATCAGAGTTTCAGACTTCACACATTCCATGGCGTCCATGTTTCTACACCCCCCACTCTGTTATTCTATCCTCTTCCTAACATTATACAAGCAATATCTGGCAAGTATCCCTATAGTTGTCCCTTCATCCCAGCAGTATTTAGGGGTTGGTCCACAGTTCATGCAGTAGACATGGTGGGCATCCTACTGGGATTTGTCAACATGTCCTTGCATTTGTGATCTGTGGACTGTGTTATGTTGTTCGTTGGGACCCAATGAGATAACATACATTGGCAGTATGGGTGAGCCACAGGCCTTTGACAGAGGACTGTAGGGCATTTGGTAGTGATGCAGACCATCTGTAGCAGGCCATTGCATTCTGTCATTCCTACATTCCCAGGCTGCCAGCCACTGGATTCCCCTGGGGTGACAGGGTAAGTGTGTGAGGTGTTAATGGCAATAGTTCCTGTCCATATTTATCCATTGGTCTGGATGCTGGCAGGGTGCTGCTTACAGTTAGGGATGCACCCACATGGGACACCTCTTCAGCATGCTGCATTCTGTGGGTATTCCCGTACAGAAGTGGGGGTCATATTGTACTCATTCCCAACAGCAGGGTTATGACCTGTGATAGACCTGTGGCTGATGGTGGGGTGAGCTGAGTGCATGTGTGATATGTAATCTTCCTGCAGCTGACTCACAGATATACCTGGGACATTCCCCTTATGCTGGCTTGTGCGGGGACATAGGCAGTCTCTCATTACTTTATAACTGTGCCTTTTATGGTCTGCCAGTAATTGTCCAGAATACATCAGTATTCCATACTACACAGACAACTAATGTGCTGCTAACCTGTATGTACAATTCCAAAGGTGTGTGCAGTTGACAGTTACATTTTATGTACTCTGTCTAGGGTACTTCCACCTGTGTACTGTGTGTATGTCTGGGCCCACATTCATGGCATGTTCATCTTTCAGATGGTGACAGATATTGACATCTGAACAGTAAGTATGGATGACTGCTGAATTGGGTCTTGCTGGGATGCATTGTGGTTGGCACTGCAGTTGTCAGAACATGGTGTTGTCATCAACAGTACTGGTCATAGGCCACCGAGACACAACCCTCCATACCTACATGCTGATCACTTCCACACAATATAGAACACACAACAACCTAACACACAGACCCCTGCATATTGTACACATGCAACAATCTATTCTGCAAATTGGGCCAGCTCAGGTAATCTGTGCTCCACTTTTATTAAACCCACACATACATGTTACTGCATTTCTACGTAGGATTGTGGGGGGGGGGGACACACCTGACAACTGTAAACATTTGCTATGACTGAACTGGTATTTCAGGTACTCAGTTGGCTTCCATTTCGTTTTGTATTCTGACCTATCATGCAGACTAGAGGCATATCAGTAGAATACAAATCTTACGTTTTATTGACCTACATTTCAGTTTCAGACTTCTTACCCTTCAGAACTAACATACAACTGCCAGACCTGTTGTAGCCTGTCTGTGTAGGTCTGGAGGGGGGGGGCTGTTCTCCATTGCCATCAATTAAAGGCCTTAGCACAGCATTTCTTTATGGCCATCTACACCTGTCCTGTTGGCTGACGCTGTTGTTGTGTATGTGAGCCTCACTGACATGCATGTGTGTGTCCTATGGATACACATTTGGGCCACCACATGTACTGCAATGGGATTTGTCACCTTGTCTAGTACTGCCTACTTTGTTGACACCAGTATTTGTTATGGATTTCATGCTGTCCATATAGGTGTCCACTATCTGCTGCCATCCCATTCAGCCACCCAATTCCCTTGCATGCTCACATCCATACCATAGATACAACTAGCAGAACACATTACTCCATTCAGCAATTGCTGGGAAGAGTGACTTACCTTGTGGCTGTTCCAATATTGAGGATGGTGTTGGAGGGCTGATTATGTCGGATGCACATAGTACAGGCCCTATACATGGTAAAGCACAGGTAGTGTCATGTCTGGCATCCCTTTCACTGTATGTGTGAGTCAGAGAGAGGTGCCATTCCCTGGATCTCTACCATGTCAATGTATGTGCTATACGTTGCCTTTTTGCCAAAGCCTGGGCATACTGGGCACACCTCCTTCTGCCTACATGGGCAGGCTCAAGTTGTTCCTCCTTCGAGTTACTCTGTGCCTGTGCTGGCCTTGGCAATGGTGGGGAGCTGTGTGGCCCTGCCCCATGCTGTTCCTGCTGCAGCTGTTTCCACAGGATCATATTGTGTAACATGGCACATACAATGAAAAATTGTGTACACGTAGCTGGAGAGCACTGCAAGGCTCCACCGGATATTTCCAGGCACCAGAATCATGACTTGATTATCCCAAACACATGCTCTATTATTATTCTTGTTTGTGCGTGTGCTTCATTATAGAGTTCTTGTTTGGGTGTGTGTGCATTTCTGATGAGTGTCATCAGCCATGGCTCCAGTGTGTAACCAGCATCCCCCACTAGGTGGCCATATGGGATGTCCCCACTGGCAAATCTCTGGTACAGCTGTATCATATGCCAGATATGGGAGTCATGATAGCTTCTAGGGCTGCCAGCACACACATTCAAGATAATGCCCTGGGCATCACACACAACCTGGCAGTTGATGGAGGTGAAGCCCTTGCGGTGTATGTAGACTCTACCCCGCTCACTGGGGGGTGCTTTGATGTGTATGTGCGTGCAGTCTATAGCACCCACTACCTCAGGGCATTCTGCTATTTGGTGGAAGAGATGCATATTGCTGGTCAACTCCTCACAGGTGCATACAGCATATCTTGACCTAGTCAAGGAATTCAGTACAACATTCTGCTCAGGCATTGTTGACAAGATCTCTGATTTAGGCATAAATCCCTTTATAAAATACTGGATTGCCATCTGGCTCACAGACAAAACCCAAGAAGTCAAGATTAGTGAGACCATCTCCACCAAAAAACAGTTTCTAGCAGAATACCCTAGGGCTCTATACTGGCCCTGCTCCTGTTTAGCGTCTACTTCTTGGAAGTCCAGGCAAACATTCAAGTCCACTGGCTGACCAAATTCAAGATGACTGTAAATTTGGAGCTATAATAGATCCCTCACCAAGACACCAACATCTTATAAGCAGGTTTACCATAGACAAATGACTGGTGCCAAAGCCATGGCCTAAAACACAACACCAACAAATTCATTACAATTCCCTTTAAGAAACTGTCAATCCAAGTGAATTACTCCATCAATAAAACACCCTTAAGTGTCAGCCCATTAGTAAGGGATCTGGGAACATATGTAAACAACAATCTGGTCTTTGTCCAACACGTACCTGAAATAACAAGAAAATCATTCTATGTCACCCAGCTTATAGGTAAGGGTATGGCATCCAGATCCAAGGAAGTTATAGTAGCACTCTACTCTGCCCTTATCAGACTTATCATTGAATGCAATGCCTCACTTTGGCATGTATCTAACCAAACATTTGTAACAGTTGGAATGCATATAAATGTTTCTCAATAGGAGAATTCAGGGTATGAATACTCTGTCTTACACTGATTGCCTCAGTACTCTCTTTCTTTCTCTCTGTGTCTTCAGTCTCCTACAGTCTTCTGAGAGGGTATCTTTGCCTGGCTTAAATGCCTTCCTCAGACCCAGTCTTGATGGAACTCTTACACATATACAAAACAAACTAGACCGGAAACACTAGATTCAGGGATCTGAACTTCAGTTGTGTGCTGCAGAGACAGATATGTGTCCCAAAGGATCTACACAACTATAGAATAGATTCTCTATCCATATAAAACAGATTTCCTCCCTAACCTTGTTCAAATGAAACCTTGGCAGTTGATTGGGAAAATATACCCCCCCAATCTGGCCCCCTCATATCCCTTCTGAACAAATGTCATCAATAAGAAAAGTATTATCCTAACACCCACCCTTGCAAATCTTTAGTTACTTCCATACTTACATGCCCATCTCCCATAGGTGCCCATGATACTTGGGACCCAAATGGCTTGGGGTACATGGATAGGCTTGTAAGACCCTAGTGGTCATTAGCCTAGTATAAACCTATGAACCTCATATAAATCTATGAACTTATAAACTTATTCCCTGATAGATCTCTGTGACTTCAGAAATAGTGGTAATATTAATTAAACTCACTCAAAATATCATGGAAATATCAGTTCCTTGTGCAAATAATTTGCTACTATGGAATAAGGTATTGTACATCTAATAATGTAACATATTGGCATCCTTCAAGAACTTCCAACGCAGTGAGATGGGTACTCACAGATTAACAAAAAATAAGCCAGCACTGCGTGTGGTAAAAAAACATGAATTTAATGTGTAACAATACACATAAAATAAAGCTAATAGCACATGATAACAAGAAACTCCTAGGTGTAGGGTATCAACCCAAAACCACATAAACCAAACTGGTTTTGGCCAGATTGCCTTCTTCAGTGAAGTGCTATGAATGCTGAGTTAAAAAAACTCAATTATAAAGTCACAAAGCCAGCCCACCAAATCATCCTATTGGATAATGCTTCATTCATTAATAGTGTTCATTCAAACCTGAGGAGAACAACCCCCCCCCCTAATTTAATTATCAATTTCTTCTCTTTAACATTCAGTATGGAGTGCCAACAAGCTTTATCCCTACATTCACCCTTAATACAATCTATAGTCGTAAACCTAAAGGTTGCCTGTGTATGCTTTAAAGTATGTTTATAAAGTGCATTGGATTGCCTTTTGTTTCTGATGTCCCTGATGTGCTCACCTATTCTAAATTTCAAAGGCCGTGATGTCTGCCCTATATAAAAGGCAGAACATGAACAGGTGGCCAAATAAATCACCCAAGAGGTACTGCAATTGGCAAAAAAATCAATATTATACACATTAGGTGTATTTTGGCTGGCGAATTCAGTAGTTTTAAAGACCCTATGACAGTGTGAGCAATGCACACATGGCATGCAACCTCTCAATATGTCACCTGTGAGCATTCTTTGAACATACAAATCCCTATTGTGGCCAGTTCCCTTATAATGAGAAAAGTGTGACCCTAAAGTGCGGCACCTCCGAAACAAAAAAGAACATCTGTCTCCCAAACTAGCCAGTCTCTCATCCCCCATCATGATATTCCAATGTCTACAGATGGTCTGCATAAAGGCATTGGTATTTCTACCAAAAGTTGTCCCAAATCTAATAGGAGAATTATTCTCTAAAGATCTCTTCTGATATTCCAATAAATCACGTCTATCCTGACTCGTGGCCCAATTGCATGCCCCCATGATGTTACCAGATGGATTGTCTCTATCCCGGATAATAGAAATGAGATCCTATTTGTATTGATGATAAGTCTGGGTATCAGAGCAGATTCTTCGGACATGGAGGAATTGAGATTTGGGAATATTCTGAATCACATGTCATGGATGGAAACTACTAGCATGAAGGAGTGAGTTGTATTGGGGAAATTTCCTATAAATTTGAGTATCTAAAGTGTTGTCTAACTTCCAACTAACCAGGACATCCAAAAAAGTAATCTGAGTTTTACTGAAACTAACTTTAAACTCAATACCCCATTTGTTTTCATTAAGATAGGTCACAAACTCCTCCACGTAAGTGACATCCGATTTCCACACAAGCCAACAATCGTTGAGGTAACACCTTCAGATGTCTATTTCATCAATAAACAGGTTGTGGCTAGAGTTGTAAATTAACTCCTCCTCTAAGTAGGCCATGAAGAGATCTGTATATATGGGTGCAAAAGAAGCACCCATAGCTATTCCTTGTATCTGCAAAAAACATTAGTCTCGGAAGTAGAAAACATTCTTAATCAACACGTGTTCCGCTAAACCTACTAAGAAGGTGTTAAACCCAGATCTATATAATTCAGCCAATTTTGCAGGGCCATCAGCCCAGCCCAATATGGTATGTTAGTATAAAGGGACATAACATCCAGGGTGCACAGAAGCCAATCAGCTTCCAACTGTGAATCAGATATAATCCTCAAAAATTGTGTTGTGTCCTGGATGCGTGACCTGACCAGGGCCAATAATGGTTTAAATAATAAGTCAAATATTCTGAAAGGGGTTCGGTAAGGGAACTATTATCTGACACTATAGGTCTACCTGGTGGACAAACAAGGTCCTTATGTATCTTAGGTAAAAGATAAATATGTTGTTTTTTAGGTGCCTGAACTGTAAGTTGTGTGAAGTCCAAATTGGTGATGATACCCTCTTCCTTGGCTTCCCTTAAAAAAGCATCAATAGCCAATTTGAACCCCTTAGTAGGATCCAAGGGCATCCATGTATAGCACGTACAATCCTTGAGTTGTTTATTGGCCTCAGCCTGGTAAGTGGCCCAATCTTGAACCACTACCGCCCCTCCTTTATCTGCTTGTGAAATCACAATATTGCTGTTGTTCTTAAGTTTATCAATACACTGCTGGATTTATTTTGTGAAGGTAGATACCTTGGGATTGCTTTCCACACCTGGAAACATGGTACTTTGGGCTAATTTGTTTCTGGCTGATTTATGACAATATAGCTTTAATATATGTTGGACAGGACCACACTACATATATTAGTTTTACATATTATTTGGTGTTCACTCGCTTGGCGGATTTTTTTTGGATGATTCTATACATAGCATTGTGTACATGAGCAATAGATTCACACATTGTTTTGGTTTCTACCACAAGGACTATTATTGTATTAGAACCTGAAGTGGCTTAGTTTGTTATTTATATTGGCCAATTATACTGAGGTGGCTGATATGTACGATTGAAATTAAGGTTGCTGATACGTAGCATTGTGGTCGTATTACAGGTTGGTTATACTGTACACAAGGGCTATTCATTGTATCAATATACACTGTAGTGGTCATGTGATTTTTGGACACCATTATATGGGTATAATACATACTGGATATTATACTTCTAACTGTAGATGTGGCCCTGGTTCCACAATATAAGTTTGCTGGATAAATATTCTTAGCATATTATCTTTTTTTCATTCTTCATCACTCCATCTCTCTCATCATAATATATATCTAGTCTTTTCACTTTCTTCTTCTTTAACTGCTTGGTAACAGCCCTACCTACCTCTGAATTCACTCCACTCCTTTCCTCATTACAGGTCCCTAAGCATCCTTCTAACCAGCCTGCTTACCTCCCTCTGTACTTACCTTCACTATACTGATTGTTTTTCACACTGTCCTGCTGCCTTCCTTCCTTGGGACTACTCGCTCTGTTCGCCCTGCGAGCTCACTCTGCTCCCCTACCCTACCCCCAATTCCCACCCATCCCCAGTGGTTCTACTCTTATACTAGCTAACCACACCCCTTCCCACTCCCACCAATCACATATACCTTCACCATTGGCCAACTAACTCCAATTCCCTCTTTTCACTTACCACTCTCTATCTTACCCACCACACCCACTACCTCTCTCTCTCCACACTAAGTATAACTCCGTGACTATAACAGGAACCTAACAACTTACCCAATCAAATGTATAAGTTACACACCCCAGCCCAGTTACAGAGGTTACTCATACTCACACTTCTACCACCTTTAACAATAGCCTACTTACTAACCTCCTATGAACATACATTATATCCACACCTTCACTACCCCAATAAGCTAACTACCTCTCCTTTTCTACGTATCTTCACTAACTATGTTAACATTACATCCACATCCAGCTATCCACTAGCAAAATACCATAGGATAGCCCACATTAGATATAACTCTCTCACAAACCCAGAAAATCCCTAAATCCATATAGCAGATTCCCAAATCCTAGACTACAAATACTACTCCTATCTTTAAAAGATGGAGACATTCACCTAAACCCAGGCCCAACAAGTGCTACTACCACTCAACTCCTTAACCCCAGCTCTTCTACTATTCATTCCCTTACCAAACCACCAAACTTACTCTTACTAGCACACCTCAATATACATAGCATAAATAATAAAATTGCATAACTACATGCTCTCTTGGAAGTCTACTCCTTTGACATACTCTGCTTAACAGAAACTTGGTTAAAACCTGTAATTAAAGACAATGAAGTAATCCCACCCGGTTATAATATCTTACGACTTGACCGAGCAGCCAAAAAGGGTTACAGATTACTACCTGTGACTATAAACCACCCCAAGAGTCTAACACTGAGATTCTTATTACCAAGCTTCAACTTAACACATTCAAATCCATTTATATTATCTGTATCTATCTTCCTCCTGGTAATAACATTACCACTGTAGAATATATCCTTTGTTGGCTATCTCAGAACTTACCCCAAGAAACAATAATCCTAGGTGATTTTAACATTGATTGGAAGAGCTGTAGCAGTAGCCACTCTACCACCCATATTAACCTATTTGGTTTTATTCAAACCATTACCTCTCCCACCAGGATAAACAAGCCTAATAAGAAGGAAGGTACCTCAGATTGGATACTCATCAATAACCATGCCCAGACATATGAAGCTGGAACCCTCCCTGATGATGTAAGTGATCATGTACTTACCTATATAATCAGACTTAAAACCAACCTACCCATTCCAACCATTTTTAGTACTATCAGAACCAAGAAAAGCTTTAACCCCGATCTTTTCCAAAGAGAACTTAGAGCATGTAACTGGTCTCCCTTAAAAAACCTCCCACTAGAGGAAGCTGTTAATCACTTTAATTCTAAATTCCTAACCATACTAGACCACCATGCACCAACCCACTCTCTCAGAATGGGAACTAAATCTGCCCCATGGCTTTCAAAAGAAAGCAAGCAAAAAATCGATCTCAGAAAGAAGTACTGGACTAAATATCGTTTAACTAAAAACCCTGTAGACCAACAAAACTTCAGACATCTGAGAAATAACACTACAAAAGCTATACTGTCTGACAAAAGAAACTACTACCTACAATTCCAGCAGATTCACCATAATAAACCACAAAATTTCTGGGCAAGTATTAACCAATTACTACAACCAGGTCACTCCAACACACCAAACCCACAAGGCACAGACCAGGAGAGTCCCAAGCAGACTGCTAATGCCTTTAATACCTTTTTCACTGAGGCCATTCGAACTCTGGCCAGTCAGTTATCAGCTCATAACTTAACTTTATCCAGATCTAACACTATCCCACCCTTCCATTTCTCTTCCAACCAGTCCCAACAACATATATTCTTATTCTTCTCCTAAATTAAAACCATGCTCTCCTTCAGCAGACCAGCTACCTGCTGAATATCTACAAATAGCAGCCAAATCCATTGCCTATCCCATTTCCAGTCTCATCAATAGAACCATCAGTGAAGGGCACATCCCTAAAATCTGGAAAGTCTCCCATATTATCCCCCTTCATAAGGGTGGGAACTCTACTGAATTCTCCAATTACCGTCCCATAGCCCTACTTTATCCCTTAGCAAAGATCATGGAAAAATGCATCCTCAATCAATTGCTAGATCACCTAATCCAAAATAATTTACTTTCCAGCTGCCAACATGGTTTCAGACCTTCCCACAGGACTACTACTGCCCTCCTTTCCTTTACTGACTGTATTAACAAAAACTGTAACCTCAGTATGCTTTCCTCTGCACTATTTATAGATCTGTCTAAGGCTTTCGATATGGTTAATCACCAGATACTGATAGATATCCTCAAATCCCTGTCACTAGTGCCACTAGCAATAAAATGGTTCCAGTCCTATTTAGATAACAGACAACAGGCAGTACTCTGGCACAACACTTTATCTGCTCACCTGCCCATTAACCTTGGTGTCCCTCAAGGGTCAATACTAGGACCTCTCCTGTTTTCTATATTTATCAATGACCTTCACCTAGAAATCCCCCAAGTAACAACATGCATAGAATACGCAGACAATTCCACACTTATATGCTCAGCCACATCAATATCTGAAGTTCACTCCCTTACTCAAAAGGTGTTTAGCACAGTTGAACAATGGTTTACACAGCGCTGTGTCAATCTGAACCCCAAAAACACTAAGCTCCTCCTTTTTAACCATACTCATAAGTCACCTCCTATAGATTTCAAAGTCACATCAAATAATGGTACTCTCATATCCCCAGATCCAACTACCAAACTACTAGGTATCAGCATAGATAACAACCTTAACTTCGACACCCATATCAACAATACTATAAAAACTGTTAATAGAAAACTAGGCTCTCTCTACAGGATCAGAACCTTCCTCTCTCCTGCAGCTAGAATAACTATTGCTCACACCCACCTAATCTCAACTCTTCTGTATGCCTCACCTCTATACACTAATCTTTCCAAAAACAACCTTACTAAAATGGAAAACTCCTACAGTAGCATAGCCAGATTTGCTACAGGCAATCCATTCAGAACCCACCACTGTTACAATCTAAAACAGCTAGGATGGCTTGAATTGCAAAATTATCTTAAACTCCACCAACTTACCATTGTCCATAAAACCCTTTACCAACCAACAAATACCCGTATGCTATCTACCCTCATCATCCCCTACAACAATCTGAAGACCTTACAATCGTCACATACAATTCTTGTCAATACTTGCAAATCAGACAACAGGGCTGGAGACATTCTCTTCTCTAATACTGTTGGAAAATTCTGGAACCTACTTCCCAGTGAACTTTCCTCACTTCCCTCTATATCACTTTTCAAAATCAAATTTAAACTTTACCTCAAAACACACTGGTTGTGCATCTGTACTGAACCTGACTGATCAACTAGCTCTACTTACTAGGTTCAGCCTACCCTCCTCTTATCAGTAATCAAGACCTTTTTCTTATGAACAACTAAACTTATCTTCTAGATACTATTACTTACATTATCTTGAATTTTATTAATGTAAATACTTTTATACTAATAAATTGTATATAATCAGCTGCCTTCTCTTCTATATATTATGTATTGAAACTGTATTTGTATTATACTACTTATACCTGCTTATTTTGCTCTATGTTATGAACTTCTAACCTCTTTGATTAGTCTCACTAATGCACCTGCATTGTGCCTTGTTTAAGTTAAATTTGCATATATGATTTTGTTATTGTTTTCATCGGAGCTTATCTTCCCGGGCCTCTATTGAAAATGCAAAAACAACGATAGTTGAGTTTAAAATACCTTTATAACAAAGACAACAAAGCTTTCAGGTTAAAAACCCTTTTTCAATGTTTTACAACAGGTACATTAAAAACGCCCACTTATATACACAAGAACAAGGTTGATCATGTGACCTGCAGCCACCATCACATGACCTTAACAAATGTAAAAACATTCAGAGTTTGTCAAGAATTACCATAAATATCAAAAGTTATCAAGAATTAACAAAAATTAACACATTACCTAGCACTAGCTGTAACCATCCAATTTATTAGACTTAAGGGAATATGAATGGATAATTAGGTTGTCAGCTGATGTACCCCCTGGTTTGAATGCTTCAGTATCCTTAAAACCTATATTAAACAAAATACAACAAACTAGATTAAACTAATCTTAAACTTTCTGTATAATTTTTGTGTAATGGTACATACACTAGAATTTTTGTATGATGGTTACAGCTAGTGCTAGGTAATGTGTTAATTTTTGTTAATTTTTGATAATTCTTGATAACTTTTGATATTTATGGTAATTCTTGACAAACTCTGAATGTTTTTACATTTGTTAAGGTCATGTGATGGTGGCTGCAGGTCACATGATCAACCTTGTTCTTGTGTATATAAGTGGGCGTTTTTAATGTACCTGTTGTAAAACATTGAAAAAGGGTTTTTAACCTGAAAGCTTTGTTGTCTTTGTTATAAAGGTATTTTAAACTCAACTATCGTTGTTTTTGGATTTGCGAATCTTGTCTCAGTGCTTTGCTTCAACCTCTATTGAAAATGGACATGTATCCAGTTAGACTAGCCTGGTCAACAATGTAAAATAAAATAAAATAAATACATTTTTTTGCCTTTTAAAGACAATTGGCTTGAGTGGATGCGACTCTGGGTAGTGGAATTAAGTTACTATAATATTTGTTTAGTTGTGGAGTTAATTTATTTATACGATTTAGTTGGTGTACTGCATAATTTATCCAAACTTTGCTGGCTGACAGAAGGGGTCCTATATCACGTATATATTGACTTTTTTTTTTCATATAACCTTGGTACAGACAATTATTTTTATTTTTTATTTTGCACTAGTCATGGATTTGACCTCCCTTATTCAGGGTCTATCATCAGATAGGGACAACTTGGAGGTGTTTGGATTAGGACCATGCAATGTTCATATGGGCTCGTGTCCTATAGATGATGACCCGGTCAGTCTTTGCAATGGGACATTTCTTAAACTTACTAAATGTATGAAACATCTTAGAACCAATGTTTGGCACTTGAGACTTTTCAAGGCTTATCAACATAAGCAGATTACCCACAGGGGACTGAGGGTCAAACTACAACCTTTAGTTAACAATGTGGATGATTTACTAGCTGAACAATGGGACCAAGTACAGCAACAGGCCTCTATGGGCTTTGTAATGCATTAGCAGCATATTACGAATGTATAGTCCAACAAGATACACAGACTGTGGAATCCCTATGTTCAGAGGCATCAACTTTTGTATCTCTATCTTGCTATAAATCTTGTTTGAATCAGTTAAGTAATGATTTTCTGGGCCAGGAGCAGACCCTTAAAGACAAAAAAATGAAGACGTTTAGTAGGGACCTTGGTGATTATGAAAGGGGATAACCCTTCGAATACCCCAAAAATGTGAAGTTTAATCTCCCTAATAGGAAACCCCTGATGTTCAAGAGAAAAAGACCCAAACCTATTTTGAAAAGAAATAGAGATACCCCAAGCTACACCTCTGGGGAAGAATCCTCCTTCAATACAGAGGTGGATGCATACCACACAGTTGAGCTACCTGATCCAAAAAGAAGGAATCTGGGACACCCTTTAGGGCCAGGACTCATGGGGTGGGGGTGGGGCACAAATCCTGTAAGCAGTCTAGAGGGACTACTCAGGTTGATGAAGCAAGAATAGTTCCTTGCATGAATGTACATAATATATCTTCAGTGGTCCTATCTGAAACAGAAACTAATGTTTTGAATAAAGGTTTAAGTTTTGTGCCAGGCATTTTTGTCCCCGAACATTCTTTTGCTAAAGATGTTATAGATTTTTGTAGATTGTTGAAGATAGTACGCCCAATACATTTGTGGGCTTCAGATTTCAAAGATCTACTTTTATGCCTCCCATGTCATCTACTGTTTCTATTTTTTTACATAATGTTCTCAAAGATCTCCATTTCAATAATTATAATTATTTTTCTTTTTCCAATAACATTACCCATAATGAGATGCAGTGTATTGATAAACTTATGAACAGCAATATTGTGATTTCACAAGCAGATAAAGGAGGGGTGGTAGTGGTTCAAGATTGGGCCACTTACCAGTTTGAGGCCAGTAAACAACTCAAGGATTGTAGGTACTATATATGGATGCCCTTGGATCCTACTAAGTGGTTCAAATTGGCTATTGATGCTTTTTTAAGGGAAGCCAAGGAAGTGGGTATCATCACCAATTCGGACTTGACACAACTTACAGTTCAGGCACCTAAAAAACATCTTTATCTTTTACCTAAGATACATAAGGACCCTGTTTGTCCACCAGGTAGACCTATAGTGTCAGGTAATGGTTCACTTACCGAACCCCTTTCAGAATATTTGACTTATTATTTGAAACTATTATTGGCCCTGGTCAGGACACGCATCCAGGATGCAACACAATTTTTGAGGATTATATCTGATTCACAGTTGGAAGCTGATTGGCTTCTGTGCACCCTGGATGTTACGTCCCTTTATACTAACATACCACATTGGGCTGGGTTGATGGCCCTGCAACATTGGCTGGATGTATCTGAATTATATAGATCTGGGTTTAATACCTTCTTAGTAGGTTTAGTGGAACACGTGTTGATTAAGAATGTTTTCTACTTCCAGGACTAATGTTTTTTGCAGAAATAGGGAATAGCTCTAGGTGCTTCTTTTGCACCCATATATACAGATCTCTTCATGGCCTACTTAGAGGAGGAGTTAATTTACAACTCTAGCCACAATCTGTTTATTGATCAATAGACATCTGGAGGCGTTACCTCGACAATTGTTGGCTTGTGTGGAAATCGGATGTCAATTACCTGGAGGAGTTTGTGACCTACCTTAATGAAAACAAATGGGGTATTGAGTTTAAAGTTAGTTTCAGTAAAACTCAGATTACTTTTTTGGACATCCTGGTTAGTTGGAAGTTAGACAACACTTTAGATACTCAAATTTATAGGAAATTTCCCCAATACAACTCACTCCTTCATGCTAGTAATTTTCATCCAGAACATGTGATTCGAAATTTTCCCATATCTCAATTCCTCCATGTCCGAAGAATCTGCTCTGATACCCAGACCTACCATCAATACAAACAGGATCTCATTTCTTGTTTCCAGGATAGGGACTATCCATCTGGTATCATTATGGGGGCATGCAACTGGGCATGAGTCAGAATAGACCTAATTTTTTTGAATATCAGAAGAGATCTTTAGCGAATAATTCCACTATTAGATTTGTGACAATGTTTGGTAAAAATACCAATGCCTTTATGCGGACCATCAATAGACATTGGAATATCCTGATGGGAGATGAGAGACTGGCTAGTTGTTTGGGAGACAGATGTTCTTTTTCGTTTCGGAGGTGCCACACTTTAGGGTCACACTTTTCTCATTATAAGGGAACTGGCCACAATAGGGATTTGTATGTTCAAAGAACGCTCACAGGTGACATATTGAGAGGTTGCATGCCATGTGTGCATTGCTCACACTGTCATATGGTCTTTAAAACTACTGAATTCACAAGCCAAAATAACCTAATGTGTATAATATTGATTTTTTTGCCAATTGCAGTACCTCTTGGGTTATTTATTTGGCCACATGTTCGTGTTCTGCCTTTTATATAGGGCAGACATCACGGCCTTTGACATTTAGAATAGGTAAGCACATCAGCGACATCAGAAACAAAAGGCAATCCAATGCACTTTATAAACATACTTTAAAGCATACACAGGCAACCTTTAGGTTTATGAGTATAGATTGTATTAAGGGTGAATGTAGGGATAAATCTTGTTGGCATTCCATACTGAATGTTAAAGAGAAGAAATAGATAATTAAATTAGGGGGGTTGTTCTCCTCAGGTTTGAATGAATACTATTAATGAATGAAGCATTATCCAATAGGATATTTTGGTAGGCTGGCTTTGTGACTTTATAATTGATTTTTATTAACTCAGCATTCATAGCACTTCACTGAAGAAGGCAATCTGGCCGAAACCGGTTTGGTTTATGTGGTTTTGGGTTGATACCCTACACTTAGGAGTTTCTTGTTATCATGTGCTATTAGTTTTATTTTATGTGTATTGTTACACATTAAATTCATGTTTTTAACACACGCGATGCTGGCTTTCTTTTTGACTTTGCTATTGTATGTTTGGAGCCTTTGCACCTGCCGTACTTGCGGGTTTGTTCTGATACTCACAGATTAACACCTAGGGTATGAGGTATGACTCTCAATGTATGGGGTTATAGTGCCACCTGCTAGACACCCTGTGTTGCACATCTTGGCACTATTTGGTTACACAGGCAACCTTCCTGGTAAGAACATATTAACCTATTTTTACATATGTCCATTATATATTTTGTGAATTAGTTTGCACAGTAGCAGCAGTTTATTCTACATTAATTTGTATTAGTCTGTATCACTTTTTTAAGCCACACACACACACACACACACACACACACACACACACACACACACACACACACACACACACACACACACACACAGACACACACATGATAAAAGGACTTGCACAGACAATGCAAAGTAAAAACAATAACCCAAAATGTTGTTGAAAGTCTTTTATTTTACATCTATTATGGAAATTACTTGTGACTTCATTAAAATTAAATCAGAAAGGAAACTCTAGTTATTTCAGTGAAGATGGATTTACTTGTCAGGCACGACAGAACAAAAAAAATTGACAATACTATGCAGAAAAAGAAAACAGAGAGTAATATAACCAATGTATTTCCCACCAATGATTAGTAGTGTCCTTGAATGGTTGTAGCA
Source organism: Protopterus annectens (assembly GCF_019279795.1). Classification (NCBI taxonomy): domain Eukaryota; kingdom Metazoa; phylum Chordata; order Ceratodontiformes; family Protopteridae; genus Protopterus; species Protopterus annectens. The sequence continues at coordinate 300,406,983 of NC_056736.1, read as the reverse complement.
CTAGAAAAAAAATCATAAAAATAATATTAATAATTTATTTCCGTGAATATAAAAGCCATTTAGATGCCTAGCAACTTTAAAGAAAACTGCTTCTCTCTTTACTTGTACATCATAAATGTCATTAAAATTAATGAGTCTTGCAGGAAATTGCTTTTACAAGTCAGCACAGCATTTTGTATAGGTAATTTTTGGAGTGTGCGCAACTTAACTAGTACAGGCAACAACTATGGCAGTCGTAGAAGGACATATAAGTTGTCAGGTCATCATGGATTCGGGAGACTGTTTAAACGGTTCAGCAATAATTTCAGCAGTGTAGATCATGTGAGTTATGTCATGGCAGTGGGACATCAGTCAGTTTCCTGCTAAATAGATTCTCTTGCAGCATCTTTCTAACCAGTTTATTTTAAAGAGAGCCCTTACAAATGCCTGGCCTCATATCTCTGCAATATGTTGGCATGAAAATCCTGGCAGGGTTATTGCAAGAAGATGTACAGTACTGGAAAAGTACCAGATCAATGAAAGTGACCTACTAAAATGCCACATTTCTTCTGTTGAGAGGTTATCAAGATAGGCAAGTTAAATCCCAAGAATTAAAGCAAAAGTAGACCCGTGGCAAGGATAGACAGAACAAGACCATGCATCACTGGAAACTAGCTTCTGCCTAGTGTATTCTCTTTCAGTAGAAGTTACATCAAACTCATCTTAGGCTTATATATATTCATTTATTTCTACTATTAAGCTGCTGTCACTGTTAAAACTGTTCATCTTGTCCCCTCATATTCGAGCACATGTGCATTTTAGCTGCATCATTTTTCATTATAAATGAACATACTTCAGGTGGTACAAATCTAGTGGAATGCCATGCATAAGCTAAATACATTGTAGAAATAAGTAAAGTTGTACTACTAAAAATGCATTTTGGTGTGCCTTAACCAAATCATTAGTACTACCTGGTGCAACCTCATAACTGGAGGTGATACAAGGCTAGAATGCAGATATGTTTTCTGAACAAAATCATAATACACGGTATTATGCAAAACTCAGAATTACTAAAAAAGGATTTGATTTCGAAAAAATGAAATCTCCAGAGTGAAGGGCACTGTATTCAGTGGTATAACTGAGAATTAAAATATTTAGTTACAGAGATTGCAGAAATGCTATCATGTACTGGTTTGCATGACGATGTAATGCAAATACCAGCTAATAAGACTTAATAAATCCACAGTTACCACGCTGGTCAATTACTTGACATTTACTATATGTTGTCATTTGCATATCCTCTTCTAAAACATGTAGATCCTATTAAAGCATAATGATGTTGGTTAGTTCTATGGCATTGTGGAGTGAAGGCCAGACTATCCTGCAGGCAATCTGAATTGAGTTGATGGCCTGGGGGCTGGAAGAGTAAGTTGAGGGGGGTGGGGATCAGTGAATAGCTGCTATTGGTTCATGTATTCTGGGGGAAGGAGATGTGGAGTCTTGCATTGCATCAAAATTAGGTAGGACCTGGGATGTGAGTTTGGGACTGCCTATATGGTGACATCACTTTTCATTAGTGTATGCCTTAGCCATCATTAACACATGCATGATAGCACACATATACATGGGGAAGGCAAAACTTTCACCCATCAGCTCTTCCCCATTATGTACGTGGAGACTTGCATGGCACGAGAAAGAGACCGGACCTGGGACATGAGTTTGGCCCAACCAATCTGGTGACATACTCTTTCATTAAATGCATGCATGGTAACAAGCATGCATATGTGGAAGGCATAGCATGCATTTGCGATAATGTGGAAGGTCATTTAAGCCAGTTGTTGGAGAAAAAGCTGAAAGAAACTTGGGTACTCCAAATTAATGACAATTATAGGCTTAGCTTTAGGCAGATTGGGAGAAAAAGTAGCAGTAAGGGGTGAAGCATGAAGTCAACCAGTAATGAGACTGGCTCTCCTCTGTGCATGTTCTGGTACTGTTGCCCAGATGGCAGACATTTCTCAGACAGCTATGCACTAAACAACTGCCATGACTGGCTGGACAACTGATCTCTCTGGTCAGCTCTTGCCTGAGATCGCGACCATGCTGTCAATGACAGGAAGCAAATGACCTAAAATCAATGGGTGGATTTAATGAATGGCAGGTGGGTAGACAAGCAACATCTAGCAACAGATAAGGATGTGAAATAATAAGTGTCCTTTTAATACATGAATTATACATTTTACCCTGCCAGTAACAACAACATCCTACCAGTGAGACTAATGTAGTATTCAGTCTCATAGCTGAAAAGGGTTCTTGGACTAGAGCACTTACCCAATGACCAAATGTAAGCAAACTAACCAACTAAATGCTGGAGCATACCTTGTAGTATAATTGTTTTGCTAAAATGTCAAGACTGTCAAATATATTCAAGGGCTTCTTGGCTTGTATTGTGTTGATATTTCTATTTCTCACCTGTATTTTAATATAAGTTGACAGCTGACTTTGGATTTTTAGGATTCCACATTTTTTAGAAAGCATTGTGTAATGTATCTATCATTTTTTCTGTTACTGATTTAACACTTTCTGTGGTATATTCTAGGTATAGTCTTGATAAAAATCTACATAAAGCATTAGAGACCAGCCCAAGGCCACCTATTAAAACCTGTAATAAACAGAGCATATAATGACAGTTCCTAAAACCTTTCAAAATAGCTTAGCTTTTCCAAACCTAAGATTTTTCTAGTAAGGACTTTTACTCTTTCAACTTGTTTCAGGTGTCTCTTTTTAAATGCTGCAAAACCCAACATTACATTTGTTAAATTGAAATTATCTGCAGGTCACACAGGCTAACTGTACAACTGTATATTCCTATGCTTAGGAGTCTATTGAAGCAAGAGTATTCAATGATCATTTGTTTCAGTAAGGTATAAAGTGGTTTATTGGTCTACTTGGAATGACTAGACATGTCCTTTAGAATTAGTTGGGTTATAGAATATGCATCTCCAACTGTGATAGATGTACTCTGATCAAAGTTTAATTTGTTTAGTGCATATATCAAACTGCAGCCAACAAAATAGGTTCATAGGTTAGTACTAGGCTAACTACCCTCGTGGGCCATTTAGCCTAGCCAATTACCCCATGTGAGAATCAAACCCTGCACCTTGTGTCTGTAAGGTAAACACCTTAAACATTATGCCATCCTCCTTTATTGTTAAAGATAAAATATAGCTGTAAATTATACAGCACCTCAGGTTTTACCTTTTTGGTTAACATCAGCTTTGACATCTATATCTATATGTGTGTGTGTGTGTGTGTGTGTGTGTGTGTGTGTGTGTGTGTGTGTGTGTGTGTGTGTGTGTGTGTGTGTGTGTGTGTGTGTCTGTGGTGTGTCTATAAGGTGTGTAGTTTTTTTAGACCATCTTGGAGAGCCATAACATTCTTCATTGCCATAATCATTGCTGAACTATTTGCAATCATATACGGTTATCCATAACCCCTTCTGAGATAAATAATCCAAGAAAAAGAAGCCCCTTTACAAATTCTGATAATGCATGTTGGCTTACAAATGTAACCCCTTCAGACTTGTTGGAATCTTGTTGCCTAAGAACATTTTTTTTTAATTAAATTGAATGCTGATTGATGATATTTAATGCTTTTAATTTGTCATTTATTTTATTATATGGGATAGTGCCAAAAGTCTTGCAAGGACAATATAAGCACCATGCACTGACAGCTATTTTCAACTTTCAAGTACTGCTGATTCCTATTCAAAGAAGTGAACAGAAGCCAAGAGGGATAATCTCCTCTTCAAAAACCTGTACCCATTGTCCTTCATCCTTAACACTCAATCACAACCCCCCCCCCCCAGACACACTTCCCACATCAGTAAATTGCACACCTGTCATTCCCAATATAGTTGGGATGATATACTTATTCTGCCAGATGATATATCTCCATCACATGCCTCTTCCTCAAAGTACTATACTCTTAATTTCCAGATATTGCAAGACTCCTTCCATCCATCCATCCACAACCCCTTTTTCAAATTTTTGCACTTGATGTTGCGGTGTCACTTCAGCAGTGACAGTCATCTAGATCTAAGATTTAGACTGCTTGGTGTAATATGCCTCTAAACAAAACCAGAGACAGCCTGTTCCACTAGGAAACAAATATCAACCTGAGAAAACAGGGATCACTTTACTCAACTGAGAAACTTTGCAAAAAATTGCAAGCTGATACAGTTAACTTCCTAATCAGGTAACAAAATATAATTCTGCATAATCCAAATACATTCTGAAAAGTCATAACGACATCACAGGTAGAGCCTTAACAAATCAGCTATTACACAACACAAGCATTCCGACCTTCTTGGGTTCCCTTACACCAACTGTCTTTCGAGTAGAATTCTTCAGTCTTCCAAACACATTTATCAAGTCAGACTTTGGAATATTCAGCCTAATCACATTGGTTGCACTGACTCAATTCCTTTTTAGTTCAAAGCAATTTCTAAAAAGGCCATTGCCAAAAGCATAGCTAACACTCTCACAGACACAGCACCACTAATGTATGACCTCCATCCTGATCTATCTACTTCTGTAAAGATTACATCTTCACTGGCAGATCTCCTTGAATTTATACATTTGGTTCTATCTAGGACAAATTTACTTAAGAGGAACACAAACTAAACCCCCCTGTACTGCCAGACCTCATTGACTGAATCAATATTACACAGGTCTGAGAATGGCTTTCCTCCATGGATATTATATTATGTCTGCTTCATTTTTTTCCTGTGATTACAGAAGTGTTATCCCCTTGTACTTACAATTAATGTATATTGCCTTTGCCTTGAAAGGTTCTGGTTTCATTATATCCCCACCTCACTGCTTGTTTCTCTCCTGAGGAACAGGTACCCTTGTAGCTGTTTATGCTGTACACATTGGATCAGTTCTGTACAAGCTGCATGGTCAAAACATAACCTCTTAACCTGTATTTAATTGCATGTTGCTCATCTTTCTTGTAAATATGTACTGTATTTCCCTCCTTCAAAAACGTGCTAGTCTCTCTTGGTTCATAGTATGTTGAAACTTACTGGCTCCTGCTAATCAAATTGCTGTTACACAGTTTGCTCCTCTCCCACACCCAATTCACCAGTCAACCCCCCCACCACCCCGGATCACTACATTTACACTCACTATTCTCCACCCCATTTTCTTACATCACAAAGCAGTTTTAAAGGTATAACACACTCCATACCACTCACATAAATACTGCACAATTTAATTCTTATTATATAATGACTGGCCATTAATATTCAAAAATGAGCACGCTGATTGCCAAGCCCAACCAGTGTGCCCATTGTAAATCCAAGAATATACTAATGGAAAAAGGTATATCACCCAGACTTTTTCTGTTAGTATATCTCCTGATTTTTTTTTTTTTACTTTCTTTTGCTCTGCAGAGGTAGCAGCATTGAAAGGAAGATCTCCGTTACTTTTTTTTAAGCTATCTCACCATGTTAAATGAGTTGAAGAACTCGTATAACATAGCAAGATATCTTAAAAAAAAATGCAACGGAGATCTTCCTTTAAATGGACAAAGGAAGATCTCCATTGCTTTTTTTAAGATATCTCACTATGTTATACAAGTTCTTCAACTCATATAACATAGCGAGATATCTTAAAAAAAAAAGCAATGGAGATTTTCCTTTCTCCGTTGCTGCATCTGTACAGCACTGATGTACTGCGTAAGCATGGGAACACAAGTCCCTAGCGCATGAGCAGTACATCAGAAATGCCCCAGGATAATGGAAAACTGCGGAAGGGCAGAATGGAAGCATTATACAATGACATTTTTTATGAAAAGTATATTTTTTTCTTAAATAATGTCATTGTATAATAGCAATAACCCACGGCTGGGTGTGGGCAATGCTGGATTTACCCACAGTTGACTTTGGTCACTCGGGCTTCACCCTTATGATCAAACCACCCCAACCATGGGTAAATCCAGCATTACCCTCACACAGCCATGGATTATTGCTTAAATAAAAAACCCCAAACAAAATTATACTCTTGTCATTCAACACACCTAACCTAACTCAGCTTAACTACCACATTCTGCATCACAAATAACAGATATGACATTATCCTGCATATCAAACTCAAAACGATATTGCTGCTAGTGACTCTTATACAAAATAAGTCTAACAATGTATTATACCACATATGAATAAACCACTACAAAACCTAATCCTCCATGTATAACCTCAATTCCCTGTGCAAACAACTTGACCAACCTACAAAGCAGACTAACCATCAAAAACTTCCAATTCACTTGCACATACTACCACTCCAACACACAGCTTGGCAACAAAAACAACAAAAACCCTATTTAGTCACCTCCAGGTACCTCATTACACAAACATACCCCAAGATCAATCTCTCAGCATTCCTAAATTTTACTTTTAAACAAGTCAGGACAAGAAACGTAGAATATTTTCTGCAGAAAATATAAACTGTCAGCCTACCAAACACATATGGACTCTATCCCTGATTCATATATCAATGAAAAAACCTCCTCAGAACCCCTCCAAAGCATGTCTTCATTCTCTGCCTAACACAAAATAGTATACCAAATATATGGAAAATAGTTATTGCCAGCCCAATTCAAAAGCACTCAAATACAACTAAAACTTCAGAGTATGGGCCAGTCTCCATATTTCCCTGTCTAGGCAACTATTTGAAAAAAATGGTACCAGGGGTTTGGGGACTGGCATAATGGTTAAGGTGTTTACCTTACAAATAAAAAGTACAAAGTTTGATTCTCACCATGGGGAAATTAGCTAGGCTTCAAATAGCCTGCAAAGGTATCAAGCCCAGTTCTTACCTATGAACCTAAATTCTGCTCACTCAACTTACTCAATACTTCATTACCAACAACTCCTCTCCCATAATCAACACAAGTTCTGGTCTAACTGTAGCACACTCACTGACCTGTGGACCTTGACTGATGAAATGCAACTAGCAATGGATTAAGAACCGTTCATTGGTGCTATATTTATCACATTGGAAAAGCCTTCAACTTCATTCACCAGAAGATAAATCTCCATAATCTATTACAAAAATGCACAAGTCTCAATTTCCTACCTTGACTTCAAAACTATCTCACAAATTACCAGTTCAATGTCAAAATTTATAACTTCTTTTCCCAACCAGTAAGCCTTCAAACAGGAATACCACAAAGTTCCGTACTTGCTCTTTTACTAATCTACATAAACTTCCTCAATGACCTACTTCACCTCCACCCGTATGCAGATGCTATAGTACTATTTCATAAAAAAACAGTCAGTACCCAACTCTAGACAGACCTGTAAGCAGACTTCCTAGCACTAAGCCACTGGACCCACACCATGATCCTCCTTCATAACTCCAACAAAACCAAAACTTAGATTTTTTGGCATCAAATAGAAATTGAACCAACATGAAACTGTGCATATCTATGACCAGAAAAACACCCCCACAGAAAATACTACCGCTTTTAAATTCCTTGGCATTTGGCTTTACCCATCGTTTAACTTCTCCCTTCAGCTTGACAACCCAAGGAAAAAGGTTAACTCTCAATTATTGTAGGGCAATAAGATCACCCCATTTCTTATTAAAACCTCCAGAATGATCACAAGCAAAGTTATTCTACTGTCCAAACTTGAATACATAAATATATCAAACTCCACATGTATTCAAAAAACAGCCAATAGCATTTTAGATTGATTACCCAGTCCCCTAAAAATGAGTACCTCTGTAAAACACGGAGGGAAAAAACTAAATAGTTCCCCTTTTAAAAAGGGGGTTGACTTTCTCCTAAGATGCCAAGTATTCAAACTCCTATCAAGTCCTTTTCCATTCTAGCAGTTAAACTAAATAGATAACCTTCCTCTTACAATCTCAGAAACCAATTTGTCCTTATACTGCAGTCTTCAAAACTTTAACTCCATTGTGCAGATCATTGCTTCTTTATATAAGTCCAAAACTGTTGGAAAGTATTCCCCACAACTGAAAGGGTCTATATTACATAAATGAAAATCCAAAAACGTGAATGACCTAAAGGTCGAAAATACAGGACCTCGAATGCATACCCCCACCTCCACCCCACCCCGACTATATATATATATATATATATATATATATATATATATATATATATATATATATATATATCTCAACTCTGACATCGTACTAGAGTGAGAAAAGGGCAAATATTCCAATCCTCACTGTACCGCCATCTCACAAAAAGCAGATCAAGATCTGGCATTTCCAACGTTTAGATCATTCGCTATTTTAAGCTTTCGTCATTCTAATAGGAACCCATATGAAAGACATCATCATGCCCAACATTTAGGTCTCATCTAAAATCACCCATCCCCTTATCAGTCAAATGTCGTTCCCTCTCATCTAGCCATACCACCTAGTCTGAACTACATGGTGCTCTTTCTTTTACTGCAAAAACTCTTACTGTTCCACATATGGCAGGTTCTATTGCACCAGTCTTCATTTCTACCCTACATAATCATTTACTTACTATAGTTTCTCCATCCATCTACTCACAACCTCAGTTTAATATTCTTCATCCACTCAACTATCCTATTATTCCCACTTAGACAAAATACAGCTGTAATTATCATGTAAATACTCCACTTTATACATAATATTAATCTTTAGTTTTGCAAATAAAGCATATTACAATTGTAGCACTCTTTACATTTCATCAAGTTATAATGGTATTTAAAAAATAGTTTTTTTAAGAACTTAATAATATATCCAACACACTAGTCCAACATATATTCTAGGCAGTAACAGCACATTTGTTTAGCTCAATCAATATTTTTATACATGAAATGCAGAAAAAACTAGCAACCTCTAAATGGAAAAACTAAATAACTTTTCAAACAAGATATTGAACAAAAAAGAAAGGCAATAATAGTCATAGCTTTTGACTATAATTTATTCTAACCAAAACTGACTCCAGCACTTAGTGACCTAGGCAGTCACCTCAGGGCCAGGGCACTGCCCCAAAAGCTTACATTTTTTTCTTTAAGAATGCAGAGTGCATTCTTAGTAGTATCTGTACACGGGCCTTTAGTACAATGTGTGTGTGTGTGTGTGTGTGTGTGTGTGTGTGTGTGTGTGTGTGTGTGTGTGTGTGTGTGCAAAGTGCGTGTGTGTGTGTGTGTGTGTGTGTGTGTGTGTGTGTGTGTGTGTGTGTGTGTGTTTGTGTAATGCTCCAGTTAGGGATGGCAAGTTGGTTAACTCATTCATGCTGAAACTGTATACCTTCAGTATTGGATCGTAGAGCTTGAATCCTCTACAACAACTACCAAATTGTCATCAGCAAGACTGTTGAGTTTCAATGCATTTTCAAAGACTGCTGAGATTCTGTATATTTTCAAGGATTGTTGAGTTTCAAGGAAAGAAAAGTTGACTATTGTTCATGCCAAGTCTGTTTTCAATGTCTAACTGTTTTTAGAAAATGACCATCATTAGTGTTTGTGCTATACATTTTAAAAGATGTGTTAGTAGCACAACAGCAAGGATACTTGCCTTTGGTGCAGAAGGCTGTGAATTCTCCTCCTGTATCATATATATGGAGTGCTGATATTGTAGTACCTTCTTCAAGGGTCGATGGAGGTGCTGTACTTCTTAGTGTGTCCTCCTTTGGATGAGCTGTCTAGTAACTATGAACCTGTTGCTGGTTTCACAGCTATCCCCTATTGCAGTATTACCGGCTTACCTTTTGTTTAATGTAACATGAGCAGTTTCTTCTTTAAGGGCAGCAGGCACTGAACTTACACATGAAATACTGAAATGTAAAGTTGTTTGCCAAAAGCAGCTTCTTCATTAGTTACAGATCTCTTTAATGTTGAATTATTCGGATGATTTTTACTTAAAAAGAAAAGGTGTATATTAAGTAATATTGGTGGATTTTAATGGCAGAAGCTTGAGTAGCCTTTTGTGTTGAAATGCTCGGTAAATGAGGTTTGGAACAGACCATTTTGTCCGGGGACATTTTCAAGGTGGAGGCTAGTTAGACTTACAGGATTTGGGAGAATAAGGGGAGGATAGCGTTAAATAAGAATGGATGAGGTTTGGGAGGAAGTGAGTTAGGGGAAGGGAGGGGCTTAAAGGATGTTAGGCAAGTGTAACTGGATTAGGAGTCACATTTTGGCGTGAACTTGCTATGCGAGCTTACGTCCAAAACGACTGAGGTAACTTGGAGGACAGGTAGGCCTGGGAAAAGTGTAGGGTGCATACTGGAGGTGGGTAATACTCATTTCTTTATTTCAAAAACAGACGTGTATCCCTGACACTGCTAACCACATAAAAGAGCAAAAAGGCAATATAAAATCCAAAGACTTTATTGAAGGAAAGCCCTTTCGCACCTGTTCTGGTTGCTTCCTCAAACCAAAATGAACACATAGAAACTCACTTCACATGTAGTGGGGGATAAACCCAATTTCATATATAAAAATCAGAGATCACTAAAACAGATGCTCTGCTATACAGATGAATTAGGATATAGGTCAATCATGAATTATGGGATGAGAAAGTGCAATGCTTGCTCATTCTCTCAATATATAGAGACAAACACAGTGTTCGTCCATCCGTTGACTGGAAAACTGTTTAAATTTAAGGCCTCAGGTGACTGTGAGAGTAAGAACATGGTATACCTGGCTCACTGTGTATGCTGCAGTGCATTTTATGTTGGCAAGACCAACAGATGGTTAAGGGAACGGATTTGTGATCAGTTTTATTGCTTCAAGAGGAAACAGGAATATAGTGCATTGGCTAAGCACGTGTTACAATGTAGGGAGAATCATTATTTTTGTTTTTCTATTACTGATATAGTTACTGAGAATGTGAGGATAGGAGATTTAGGTAATAGAATGGAACAAAAAGAATTAAGATGGATTTTGATGTTTGCTGCCCACAAACCACCAGGGCTAAATTATTATGTATCCCTTAAACCTGTATTGAAGGGTAGGAAGCTTAGGAAGAAAGTTAGCTGAATTCCACTTATTACATATTTTTAGATGTCATATCGATAATTTATTTTTAGATGTTATATAGATGGTTTTCATATATATATATATATATATATATATATATATATATATATATATATCTGCACTGGAATGTTTTTAAAATTCACTTTGAAGTGTGTTGTCTTTGAACTAATACTTTTGAATGTTTTCACTTCCTTATCTGATTGGCTGTCATTCATATGACATGCATTTTAAATGTGAAGTGAGTTTCTATGTGTTCATTTTGGTCTGAGGAAGCAACCAGGACAGGTTGTGAAAGCGCTTGCCTTCAATAAAGTCTTTGGATTTTATATTGCCTTTTTGCTCCTTCATGTGGTTAGCAGTGCCAGGGATACACTTCTGTTTTTGGATTTATTTGCTGTGTGATTTTTTCCTGCAGTCATCACAGGGATTTTTCTTTTGAAGCTATTTATTTCTTTACTTACTTACTTAATTATTTATTGGAGCTTTGCCTTATTGGTAAGCAGTTTAGCTCTTGGTCACACAGGGTAGAGTTTGATTCGGACATTGATCAAGTGGCTGGGCTTAGGATGGCCCTTTAGGGCAATTAGCTTAGTATTTTCTTTCTTCAGCTCCTTTTGAGGGGCCGATTACAAAGGGAATGGCAGAGTAGGTTGGGAGGGCTGATAGGACGGTGGCGACAGTCTTGGGGTAGTCTCAGGGCATATATAAAATAAAAAATAAAGAATGAAGGGAATGTTTGTGGGTTTCTTTGCCAGGTATCACATTATGTGCTTCATCATTCTTAGCTCACTTTCTTCCCTCTCCGTAAGTAGAAAATCTGTTGTCGCCAAGCATGCATGGATGATTCATTTCTTAGTTTATGACAAATATAGCCAGTCATGTTTTACTTCTGTCAGCATGATTTGCCTTCAATAGGATAGACAGTTCCATTTGTGTAGGGTTTATTCATCCACACAATCTTTATTTTCTCATTATTCAGTTTAACACATATTTATTTAGTTCCTTTACCATTCATCTCTTCTTGAAGTGTGATGTTACTTGGTTTATTAACACCCTACTTAAATTCAGCTTTATTAGAGGAAGGAGGTTGAAAGGCAGAGTATTGTAACAGGTCTGTGTTGTGGTGGTTCTAAGTGGTATTGGCATGGTTTACGGCCTTGGCTGACAGTGTGGCTTCCCGCACAGGGATAGGTTTGGCTGGAGTGTGTCTTGCTGCATGACTGAGGCCTGGTTTTCTGCATTTCAAGTGCCTGGCTGGTGTCAGGCTGTTAGCAAGAAAAGGAAGCAGGGATGCCGTGCTGTTCTTTTTCATTGCAGGGGTCTTACTCCTTTGCAGCTGATTTATTGCGCAGCTTAGTGGTTATGGAGGTTTTTCTCTACTGAGTGCCTCTTAGTAGAATAATTTCTTTGGGGTTTCAGTGCCCGAGCATAACTATTGCCGAACGATTGTCTATATATAAGGCAGCTCCTAAGGTAAGGCACATGCAAAAATTTAGTAAATATTTCTTTTCTCTGGGGGGGGGGGGGGTTGTATCCATTTTTGTTAGTGGTTGGATTAGGCTACCATAAACATTTTGATTTAAGCCCCTCAACAGTGTTGGATGGCTTTTTGCAAGCTCCAGCTGAAGTAGAGTAATGGCTGCCTCAGCACCTGTGCAAAGGCATGCTAAGGCAAACCCGTTATTCTATCTACGTACTACATTACTACTACTAGTCTCATGTTTTATGGTCCATTTTACATAAAATGGGTTGCTAGCAATTACTGGCAAATCTTTTAGGTCTGAACTGGAAAATAATGACAGACATTGGAGTTTGACAGACATCTGAGTGGCAAACTTCATCCCCTTTAGGCTACTGCGAAACCTGTTATTCAATTCACTTTGTAAGTTTGGGTGAGCAGTACAATATAAACTAAAAAAAAAAAAAAAGTAAATATGAATGGCAGGTGACAAAGATTTCCCATCGAGCAGGGACAGCACAGCACCAGTGATTTCCTTTGCATCATAGCAAGGTCAACGGTTGGGAGGGAAGCATGTTGTGCTGCTGTCAGTTTAAAAAAAAAAAGAAAGAAGAAAAAAGTTTTGATCATTTATTTCAGCTGGTGTTGCTGCCAGCATTCTTTTCGGTGAGCATCTTACTTCTCTGTGGGGGGTTGCTGACCTGTGACTAGTTTTGCGGGCTTAGGAGGTGGCTAGGCTGACTGATTGCCATTCAATGTCAGCTGGAGAAGGTGTGGGAATGCTCGTGTGGGGGGAAATTGCAGGTATAAATGAGGGCTATGTAGATGACAGATAGACGTCAGTTCAGCCATTGCAGGAGCAACGGGTTTATTTCTTCTGTTATCGGTGCATGTAATTCCGAACGACTTGGACTAGGAGTCATCACAGGGTACGGGGCTGGTGCTGCACTGAGCACTTCTAGCTAACACTGAAAGTTACACAACACTAATTCATGAACTTTAAGCATTCTTTGACTTGGTTCAGGGGTCCATTCTCTGCAGGGTTTTGATAACCCAAAAGTTTAAAAAAAAATGGTCAGGCAGGTCAGGTTCGGATTTCTGGTTGTTGATGGGTGGAATAATGTGGAAGTGTCCTTTTGCTGGGGATCTAAGGGGGGAGTTATGAACAGCCCAGGTTTGTGAGTGAGTAGCTCCATTTTTTTTTTCCCTAAATGGTGCCAGAAATGTGTAACACGCATTTTGTTAGAAAGTAGTATGAGTAGATGGCATTTGGTTTGGGTTGCTACTCCACATACCTTTTAATTGTAAGGATTTTATGTCAGGTTTTGATTATAACTGGTAATTTTGGACATGTTATAAATCTGCGGTTTTCTGCCTACTTGCTGCACATTAGTGTAGACTGCAGTTTAAAAGTTCTGACAGCTATTAGAGTTTCAGAACTTGTACCCTACAGACAGTTCATGCTAATGCAAATCTTATGCTATCAATTTTCAAAGGTGGGAGTGCTGATATTTAAAACTCCTCCTAATTTTGTCCTTACATCCCATGTGCAGTTGTAGTCTTGTCTAGATTGCTTGCTCCAAGAGGCTGGGAGGTGTTTCATTTGGAACTTGGCAGGATGTTGGCCTGGTTCTTTTACATTGTGAGTAGTGGGTGCTGGTGCCTTAAGACTCTTGGGGGTTGTTCGTGGGGTGGGTTGCTTCATGTAAGAAAGATATTGTCACACTGGTGTTGAGCCAGGGTTAGAGGTTTCTGAAGGGTCCTAGCTTAGTATTGGGCAGCAGAACTAAACATTTTAAAGTCATTGCTTCAGAGGATTTACTTTTGTTTTTCTTTACAGATGGTGGTTTGCTGGGGCTGCTTCAGCTGTTGGAAGGCTGCTCAGTGAGGTTGCAGAGGTTGTATCACTCTCTGGTTCGAAGATGGCCAGTCTCAACAGGAGATGGATGTTAATGCAAAGGAGGTTTGGTCTCTGGGATGGTACATAGAGAGGTCACAAGTATTATTTTATTTATTTTTTTTTGTGCTGGGAAATTATGGAGAGTTTTGGTGCTCTCTGTGGGTGGGGCCGAGTCATTACTGTGGTTGGGTTAGACTTTGGAATTTTGGAGGAGTGATTAGCTAAGCAAGCCTCAGGGGGAGGGAATTTATGCTAAGATGACAGGCTTGGAATGGGGGAGTTATGTGGATAATTGGAATTATTGATATGATGTGGTTCAACATCTAGAATGAAGGAATTCCAGATAGTGAACTATGGCTTAGGATGTTTGAGTTGTGTTGTGCCTAAAGGGTAGGGGACATCTAAATTTTAGGTTTAATGCAGGGCGCTTGGGTGTAGAAGGATGTGGTGTTGTCCTTGTCAGTCTTAGTGAATGGGTTGAACTGTTCACCTCTTATAGAAGAAGGGATTGTGAAGGTTTTGGAATAGGAATGGGGGATGGTTAGGTTATTGGGGTTTGTTTGAGATTTGTTCCTTTACACTTCTGGGAGATCATACCACAAGGATAACAGTAGGTAGGGGTTGATGGATCCTGGTAGGTATGTCGGTGTGTTTTTTTTTTTTTTTTTTTTTTTTGGGATAGGAGAGGAACTGGAGGTTTAATTGGTTTAGCAAA
The DNA here is from genome assembly GCF_019279795.1 of Protopterus annectens. Lineage (NCBI taxonomy): Eukaryota > Metazoa > Chordata > Ceratodontiformes > Protopteridae > Protopterus > Protopterus annectens. The sequence continues at coordinate 300,391,877 of NC_056736.1, read as the reverse complement.
GACTTTGTACACATGTTAAAGAAAAGACAACAGTTATGTTCATGAAAGGTTTGAAAGGGCTTAGATTACACTATACAACAAGACCAATAACAATTTTGACTTTATGTTGGTGGGTGGCTACAAACTTCTCAGTGGTACAGATGTTGTTGAACTCAGAAATCTGCTTCATATTTTAAATGATTAGCCTTCTGGGCTGCTGGTATGACTAACTGACTAACAGTTGTGGTTGTGCCTGTGGCATGCCTGGTTGCAGTGTGGAGCCTTTACATTTAATTCTTGGCATAACCTAATCCGGAACACACATTAGGTGATCTGTTGGGGCAGTATATTTGGCAAAAGCTATTTGTGGCAAGCATTGGACTAGAAAAAGTAATTTGGGTTGAACACACATCCTTACATTAACAGTCCTTCTCAATTGTCACTATAGCTCCCTTAAATTTTTACTGTTCTCTTTTATGTGCTGTAAAGCTGATTTCACATTTATCTCTCTCATTTCCTTCATCCTATATGCCAACACTATCCCATATACTTAAATTCTTTCACCAATCTGTGATCTATCTTTCAACTGCACTTTGCACATTCTATTTAAAGAAAAGATGACCATTTTCTCTGTATTCAAGTAAAGTCCTGATAAAATTGAGAAGTTTTTTATCTCCTGCAGCATCTCCTTCCACCACCTAGGAGAATTTCTCATACATACCACAGCATAATCGGTAAATAACATGAAAATGTATAGGCCTACTCCTGGAATATTTATGTCTGCATGTCCCTCCCTATTCCTGAGTATCTGTATCGGGGTTTCACTGCAAAAACAAGAAGTGTAGACAATGGGCATCCTTGTCCTATTTCTTCCTGAATTTGAGTGGCATCTGATAGAAGCCATTGAGAAAAAGCCCTGGATAATGGAAAGCTATATAGCAGCAAACCATTACAGATTCATGCGAGTAAGATATTAAAAGACTGAAGAGCTTGCCATAAATAGTCCAATTTGACCGTGTTGAATGTCTTTGGGAAGTCCAAGCATATGGCTGTCATGGCTGTCTTCTCAGTTGATACATTTTTTTTTATATTTATCCAGGTTATAACCAATTCAGGACCTCCTCCCTTACCAGTTAGAAATCCTTGTTGTGAGTCTGAGATTACCTTTTTTAGAACATTCTCTAATCTTTTATTAACAATGCACAAACTTTGATCTTCAGATAGAACAGAAAAATTGGTCTATAGCTTCTACTGTCTAGCTTATTTTTCCCCTTTATGTAAAAAGAAATTACCTTACCTGCCAAAAGATTAGGTGCAAATCCCCTTCTGCTGTTTCTTGACTAGAAAATCTAGGCAGTCTATCAGTGCCCATTTAAAAGTTTTTCAGAATTCTGCTTGTAGCCTGTCCAGTCCTGGGGCTCTTTCCCCTTTCAAGTGTTGAATTGCTAATCATATCTCCTGTTTTGAGATATCACTGCCTTAATCCTTTGCTTCTTGTAAGATCACCCTGGCTAGCCTTTTCCCTTCCCAATTGTTTTAAAGACACATTCCTTTTTTCATATTGTTTCTCTCTCCTACATTCCCAATCACTCACACTGGTTGCAAAAATCCTATTAATAGCTTCCTTTTTCATGTATAGTGCCTCTGTAGTTAACCTCTATGCTCTTTCTTTCACTTTTATAGCTGAGATTTTTCATGACCTGATTCCTTTAGCTTATAAGAAATGTGAATACATTTTTCTATTAACCATATGACTCCCATAATCCCAGATTTTTAATATTATTTTGAAGTTTAATTTGGTGGAGGATATGTCTATGTACATCTTCCATACTTACACAATTAACTTTAGACATAAGAGAATGCTATACCTGTTGAAGTTCCCCTTCCTTTTCTTTTCTCTTTATACAGTCTAATTGCCCAACCTCTTAGTTAAATTTCATAGAACTCTCACTATACCTTTGTTGACATCTGACTAAATGACCAGTGGCTCCAACATTCCTTTGAGTAGTCCTTCAATTTCATTACTTTCTATTCCTGTTTCAAGATAAGAGGAGCCATTTTTCATTATTATAATTGTTGGTAGGCCTTATATTTTTATAGTAAAAGCCTAACTGCACTATGATCTGATAAAGCTTCAGAGTGGTGTTCCACTTACATTCAACTCCATAGTGCATCAGTTGAGAACAAACATTAATCACACCTATTTACATTACCTGCATTACAAGCTATAAATGTATTGTCTAGTTTTTCTGGATGCAATGCTCTCTAGATGTTTATTAAACCCAGACTTCCCATGTCCAATCTCAATTCCTTTTTACACACAAGGACATGCATTTTGCCTGTAAGGATCTTATTCTTCCCCGGGTCCTAGACAACATTAAAATCCTACTATATACTCTATAATTCCAGTATCTTCATGCATATGTCTTTCAAGAGTGGTCTAGAGTCCTTTTAAATGAGTTTGTTCATCTTTGTTTGGTTCATAAATGTTTCCTAACAGAACCCCATAAGCTTCCATATCTATATGACAAATCACACAGTGACCTCCTTTGTCCTTCCATACTGCTTTCTAGTTCCATTTTAGTGCGTCTTAGATTAACATTATTAATCCTCTTTTTGCAGAGTTGTCACTGCTATAATCTACTCACTCTTGACACCAATAACAGAATTTTGAATATCCCTTTCTTTTATCTTTGCCTCTTGTAAAAGAACAATATTCCAGGCAAAGATTTTTAGTTCCTTCTGAACATGATTGGTTTTGAAGCATGTGGACACATCCTTTGTGTTACAAATTACACAGAACAAAGTGTGATTCCCCCCCTTTCTTCCTATCTCATGTTCATCTCAACTGTCCTGCTGATCATTATTTTTACAAATATTCATTACTCTTATGTTCTCCTCACCACTGTATTATTTGAGGAGTCGAGTAATGGGTAAATTCACCTCTTAGTTTTATCCCGCAAACCATTCCATTAGCTTAGAGCTATTCACACAGGAAAAAGGTATCTCAATATTCTTAATACATTTTTATCAGCACTTTCTACATATATGATCCCATCCATACAGCAGTCCAGTAGTCAGAGGGAAAAAAATATAGTGACACCTATAGGTTATGTGCATTCCAAAAGTAGTGAGTGTAAAATGTTATATCCTAAAATAGTGCTCATGAAACAACTTCCAACCATCATAGTATTGAATTTGCTCATTGAGAGCTTGGTTACTTGGAAAAAGTGCATTCTGTAATGCAGCATGCCAGCTGACCCAAGGTCCCATACCATACCTCTCAACTATCCAGATTTTCACAAAATGTCCTGATTTTTGATTCATATATTTGGTGTTATCCTCATACAATTTGTGATTTTCTGGTAAATCACTGGGATGATCTGAGGATTGAAGTCACTAAATAATGGCATACATTTGAGTTTCAGACTTCAAATCCTTCAGAAAATGGAGGTTAAGGCAAACTCTGTTACTCTAGGAACTTTCTAAGTCGATAAGAGCAATATTTAAAATATGTCCCTATTTTTGGGCCTTTGTTCCTCCATTTTGTTGGGCTTTGTCCAGATTTCTTGCACTAAGAGGTTGAGAGATATGTCCCTTGCACAATGTCTTCAGTCCACACGCAGAACTTTCTATAACAGATTACAGTGGCTTATCTTCTTAGCATCTCATTGGTCTAACTGAACGCTTTTCTCTGCTATATCTTTTCCTGCATGACTAAGACAATGTCTGACATGATCATTCAGATATAGAGTAGGTAAGGTGGATGAAAAGACATCACCACCATACTCCCCTTCTCCTTTCATGTTCCATGCCTGGACTTACCAGTCCAAGGCTGAACAGGCAGATCAATTACAGCATCCTCTAGAAGATGAGATGCAGGTTGATAGATTAACCTGTAGAGGATGAGATAAGGGTTAACAGGATAACACCTAGAGGATGAGCTTACTGTCAGTTTCCCACTTGATCGCCTTTCACTAGGGGGGATTAGACAACATCCAAGCTCAAAACATCTCTGTTCCAAATCTATTTCTATATAAAGCAGATCCAGAATTGTGAGCTCCAGAGTAGGGAATGCCATTTCTGCTTCATCCTGAATTGCACTAGGTGTTAACACTGCAAACCTATTAGGGCAATCAATGCTATCCCAATATATCAGCAGTTTCTCTTAAAGAGATTTCCTGGCAGCCCCATTTTTCAGACAAATATACTGGTATCCCTTCCCTTTTCCTCCAATCAAGCAGTTTGATCAAGAAAACTGTTGCTGGTCTGTATCTTCTTTTTTATGCACCTATCCTCATTTCTTTCACCACACTGGAATAGGTAGATTGTACTTTAGCAGCCAATAAGCTGTCCACTTCCCCTGACATGCAGAAGTTATAAACTGTGTCACCTTAGGTTAGAATTAATATTACAGGGTTGCTAAGTTACACAATAATCCCCAAGCCCCTGGCTTTCCTGAGAATAGATGCAGAAGCCTTCCTTCTCTGGAACAACACATTGCTATAGTCTAGTGAAAACTTCACACGACTGGCAATGGGAAGTATATTACAAGTTTTATAACTATTACGATTCTTGTACCTGCGGTAGTGGTGCTGCAGTAGCATTGTCGCCTCACAGCAAGACGTTGTCTCATTCAATTCTCAGCTAGAGCATCTTCTGTGTGGAGACATGCATGAATGAGTGTGCCTTCATTGAAGGTTGTGCATCAGGGATGGTAACTTGGCACGTAAAAATCCACTACCAAACATTAGCGGGCCAGAGTTCTGCTGTGGCAACCCCTAACCGGGATAAGCCAAAAGACACAACAACATAACTATTACAATTTTTCAACTTTGTTCTCTCAGGCAGCAAGGAGTGAAACAAAACTTGTTATGCTCGTCTGTGACATAAGCCAATTGCATTAAAGCTTATCTTTTTAATTTTAGGGCATTATTACTGTGTTCCATATACTGCATTATTATTATTATTATTATTTGTATAATAAGATAGTTGTCACCATGTAAAGCTATTAAACTGATCTCCTTTTTGGTAATTATATTAAAACATGGAAAAAATCAGTTTAAGAATGAGTATGATAGCTATGATATCTATCTATATCTATATACATATATATATATATATATATATATATATATATATATATATATATATATATATATATATATATATATATATATATATATATATATATATATATATATATATACATACATATATATATATATATATTGAAAACGCACTTGACTGAAAATGAAATTACTAGGACCACTTCACTGAAAGCTCACTTCACTGAAAACTCATTTCTTTGAAACTCATTTCATTGAAAATCATAAATAGCCTTTTCCCCACTGTAGTGTGACCCTGGAGTTAATATAGAAAGTAAGGGGGGGGGTGGGAGGCACAGCCCTCCACATTTTAAACTATACACAATGATGCTTACAAGTGCAATAAATAACTGTTTCCAAAAGAGAATGTATAACCAAGATATAAGCCCCACATACCCAATGTGGGGGGGTTGTGCCCCACACAACCCTTACTTTATATACTAACTCCAGGGTCACACTACAGTGGGGAAAAGGCCATTTACAACTTTCACCGAAATGAGTTTCCGTCAAGTGAGTTTTCAGTGACATAAGCTTTCAGTGAAGTGGTCCTAATAATTTCATTTTCACTCAAGTGAGTTTTCAATTAACCATAGTAGACCCATATACAGACATATATGTATATATATATATATATATATATATATATATATATATATATATATATATATATATATATCAAATTATGAGAATCTTCTGTCACCTTTTTGCTAATAGAACATGATTCAGCAGCCTTTTGGTGCAGAAGGATAAATCTGTCCTGTACCCCAGACATATTTGATTAGTGGCATAGGCACAGGAGGGACTTCAGGTGCAGTATGAGAGGGAATTGCCAATGTGGCTTTCTCAGCCTGGGGTGAGGGAGGCAGCCTTGGTTTTTCTGTAGTAATCAGTGTATGAGTCTGGTGAGTTTTGCAGTGGTTAAGTGTGAGCCACTTAGTTGGAAGGTTGTACATGAGCAGAAGCTCTCATGCACCTCCCAAAGGCAGCCAGCGCAGAGCTGGCAAGTCTGCCATAAGATGGAGGAAGTTAGGACATACTCTCCAACAGCAGTGGTCTGCTGCACCTGCTGTCCTTGAACTCTTCAATAGCACTGGATGTGAGGTGAGTAGACCCTGGGGGAGGTTAAGGCAGGTCTAGTAGACCCAGCTAATGAAGACAGGAGCTAGTGCCAGCTAATAGATGTGTGGAAGGAAAAGAATGCATGACTTAGTCTGTAAGTCTAGTATTGAAATAAACTGTACAAAGTATGGATACAGAATTTGGTAGCTGATAAGTAATGTTTCATTAGTATTGGTTACTAGTTCCTACCTATCAACTGAGTATTATAACACTTAAAAAAAACATGAAAGGCTACTTAAGCTTCATTGATGTCTCAGTTTTATATGAAAGTGACAAACCCAGGCTGGTGACATGCAAATTGGGTTAAGCAATGGTAAGAACAGCACATTCATTTTGATAAGATTTGGAGTTCATCGATCCATTGTAATTTTACAAAGTTGTATGCATTGGTGTTACTAACGTTGTGAACTACAGTGACCAACACAGGAAAGCAGAGCTACAGTAATCTCAAGGCTTCATAAAAGAATGGTGGTTCTACTCTTATCCCATCTGTACCTGTCAATCATGTCCCTAACAGCTTGAGTCTTGGATAGCTGTCTTCTTCTCCCTACCTTAGTTATGGTACTGATGGCGAGCTCAGCAATATGAATTGATTGTATCTGACACTACTGTCTTTCAGTAACAATATGTACCTTGTTTGAGCTTCGATCTCTGCACCCGCATTTATATTAGCTCTACTAGGTGTTCTGACTGTACTTTACATGAATGATGTTATGGTATGGCATATTATGGTTGTGATTAGATGAGTAACTGCCATATGAAAGTACTGCTTATTTTATTTTATTTTATTTATTTATTGCAGTTGGTTTACCAGGATAGTCCATTGGGCCTTAAAGAACCCATTTTCAATGGAGTCCTGGGGAGAAAAGCTCCAAAACAAAAGAAACATTCAACATTAGACAGTGACAATCTAAGTACAGAGAGTATTAATACTATGTAGGTACAATGAAAGTAAAAACTAATCCAATATAGAATAGCAGTCATAACAGCTAATACATTGAGAAGTAACATGATAGTAATACAACAATTGTAGAATTTAGTACAGTTTAAAGAACAAACATAGTAGCTAAAAAAATAGAATATGGTATTGAAAGATATTAAGTTGAGTTAGTTATGTGGGGTGGGAGCAAGAGCATTCCCACTGTGATGTTATATGCAAGAAAAGAGACTTTTTGAAGGTCGAGTGGTTAGCAAGAATTATTAAAATGATTAATGCATACACGTGTGTATAGGTACACATACACTTACTGTATCAAAAATTAATTATTAATAGCCATGAGCCAAAAATATATACAAATAAAAAAAACACAAAAATATATACTTACCAATATATATATATATATATATGGTTCCCATTCAGAAGCCTGAAACATCATAAGCCTGAAAATCAAAATCCTGAAACCAAAAGCCTGAAAATTCAGAATCCTGAAAACTCAAAATCCTGAAAGCCCAAAATCCTGAAAGACCAAAATCCTGAAACTCAAAATCCTGAAAACACAAATAATGCTAATATGTCACTATAAAGACACTAATATCTACCAACTGACCCTGACCCTAACCCTAACCCTAAGGTCCGTCACTATCGCACACTCACCTGACCCGCGCCCTAAACCTAACTCACTTAAACCGCCCCTAACCCCAATATTTGTCACTATTGCATACATGCCTAACCTGCGCTAACCCTAACTCACTTAAACCGCCCCTAACCCTAAAATAAAACCAACCGCACACTTACCTGACCCCAACGCATGACCTAACACCACAGGGCTAACAATAGCAAAGCCACAATGACATCAGTATGTCTATTTTGTGTTTTCAGGATTTTGAGTTTCAGGATTTTGGTCTTTCAGGATTTTGGGCTTTCAGGATTTTGAGTTTTCAGGATTCTGAATTTTCAGGCTTTTGGTTTCAGGATTTTGATTTTCAGGCTTATGATGTTTCAGGCTTCTGAATGGGAACCATATATATATATATATATATATATATATATATATATATATATATATATATATATATATATATATAGACATAGTGATATGCTCACCCTCACTGAGTGTTTTGTCCCCCATCTCCCCTAAATTAAATATTCAATCTCCACATCTCCATAGCTGCACCAGAGTGGAGAAAAGGTCAAAAACCTTGACAATTTACTCCACTGGCTTGCACAATACAACATACTGTGGTGAAATGCACAGCAACATCAAATAATATACCCAACCAGCAATGCAGTGATCATCTGTGAAACACACACACACACACACACCACACACACACACACACACACACATATATGCATGCATTCACGTGAGAATTTATGCATACTCAAACACTTGAATAAAGTTTTTTTCAATAATCTCATGTTGCACAGATCAATGATAAAATCAGGCAAGCTTTATGTTTAGATAAAACAGATAAGGTTTTTTTTTTCTGAATCTTCAGATATATAAATACACATTCAAATAATATGAATTTGTTGCAACTTTGTAAATATTTTCTTAAGTACTGATCTCTAAGCACATCCACATGATGTTTATTTACAAGTAATGATTAGTTTTGTTATGGGTTTGTAAGCTGAAATATTTTTAAAGTTCTTGTAATTTACAAAATGTGATCGTTTAAGGTTTCACTGTCATCCAGTCTTCTAAAGTAACATTTGTTAAATTTGATTTGTGATGATGTTGCATTGAGATCTCAAAACCTCTTTGAATTTCCTTTTTTTTCATTTGTTTTAATACCAGTGCATTTATCTCAACTACAACACATGCAATGGTACTGCTTGATTTCAGCCTTGACTCACAGGCCATTACAATACTGACATGGCATTTTAAAACAGAATTTATATGTAGACTGAAGATTATGGTTGGCATGAATGCCAGGTGTTGTCAGAGTACAGGTCTTAGCCAATGAGCTATGGAGGGGAGAGCTGAGATACTTGTAGAGGCAGGACATAGTAGGAGTGAGACAATAGATCAATAAAATAATTTGATGGTGTGTCTGAGTTTCTAAATTATTAGGAATATTGCTGATAGTACTTCCTTGCACAGTCTGTTCATTGTATAACAGAAGGAAGGAACTGTTAACTTATGTTGGCATTATGAATAAGTGGCACCATATTTCTTTCTTTCTTCTTCTTCTTCTTTTTAAGTGACAGCTCAATTCCAATTTGGTTAGAAGACTTGGACCATTCTTGGTGGCTTAAAGTTAAGCCACACTTTACATCCTGGAACTGCTGTATTGCACTGCATAGTTGTAATCTATAGATCTCTCTACTAACATTTGTATCAGCTCTCAAGTGACTGGATTTGGTTAAACAGTTTTACTTTTTTCTTGTAAATTCTTGATATGATAACATTGATTATTGCTTAGAATATGTTATCTGTTACACATCCTATACTGATTCTTTTCATTAACAGTGGAAGTGGAAGTAAGCATACTCAAGCCTTTCTTAAATCCATACTAACACTGACAGAGAAGGTTGTATTTGTTTAAAATAGTCTACAAAAGACTATCTGTGGGTTGGATGTTCTTGGTGGTGGTTGAACTGGAAGAGGATTTAGGGAGAGGTAAGATAATAACATCTTTGAACTGTTACTGTAATTAGGGAGACCAAATATCTTATTCCATCGGGTTGACACAGAATAGGATTTCCATTTGGAGAACATGGGGATATAAAGTTTGGATTCTTATTGGAATCTCAGAAGACAATATGATCTTTGAATTGATTCTTATGATAGCCAGTAAATGCTTCTAAGAGATCTGATTAACAGTTTTCTAAAACATCTTGAGATATGAGTCTGCCTTTACTAATATTTAGCAATTGATTTTTAATGACTACAAGTGTGAGTGATACTCTGAATTATTTGACAGCTTAAATCTGTTCCAGGCTTAAACCTTGGGCCTTATTTGTTTATTGCTGTCTAATTGTTAAGAACTCTATCGGTGACTGGCAGAAGTATATCTATGCTGTTATGGGGTAGGCTTGTCAGCCAATAGAATGCATTTCTTAAAGCAACTAGGTTTCCATTTTCTCAGTGTAAGATTAACTTTGGAGCAGAAGGAGTGTTGCATTTTACCTTTTTAATGACAATAATGAGATGAAAGGAGAAAAGAATATACTTTATTAAGCAAGGAAGGAGAAAATAATATACTTTATTACGCAATAAGACCAGGCTCTGACAATCATTCAACTTCAAAATGTACAAGAAAAGTTTGGTACTAATAAAGGGAATCAACTTGCATGCAATTGCAATGGGAGTTGTCATATGCCTTCATATGCCTTCTACTAAATCAGTTAGTGATTACATATGGAGGTTTGTGATCATTTCCAGAGTGTCCAAACCAAAGTAATTACTAACCTTCAAGATTTAAGTTTAAGGTTCTTCACAATTGTGAGTCAAAGTAGGACCAATACATTTAGTTACACTGATGTCTAAGCCACTAGTGAAAATGACTTCACATTAGAGTAGGATCAATAAACCTAGTTTCACTGATATCTAAGGCACTAATGAAAGTGACTTCACATCGTTACAAAGGTCTATATCAGAAGAGTGAAAGCTGAAAATAACAAACGGTCTTATATCGAACTTAAAAAAAAATGAAACCACATAATGTTGAATGGCCGGAATAGCAATTTTTTTTCCCAGGGAAAAAATCATTGGGCCATTCTCAGGACTTTGCTGTTTCCTCCACTGTGGTGCAATCTTGGAGTTGGTATATTTAAGTTGGGGGTATGTGGGGGACAGATACCCACATTGGGGGGTGTGGGGGTGAAGCCCCCCCACTGCATTTTGTCTGTACATTTTTTTTTTCTTTTTTTGGAGCAGCGATTTTATTCCCTGGGAAAAAAAAAATCACTGTTCTGTATATTTGAAATTTTGTGGTTTTATTTTTTTCAGTTCAATATAAGAGCATTCACTGTTTTCAGCTTTTGCTCTTTTGATATAGACCCATTACAAAGACATGCATCTGGAGCATTTCTCCCCAGGCCTCCGCTGAAAATCGGCACATTCCAAGTCGGACTTTTCTAATAAACAAATGTTAAATAAATAAAAATAAAATAAACATTAGAATAGGACCGATACACCTAGTTATACTGATGTCTAAGGCACTGGTGGAAATGACTTCATATCAGAGTAGGACCTAGTCACATCAATGTCTAAGGCACTAATGAAGATTGCTCTTCTCTTCTTACAGCAAGGACAAATAAAATGAGCAAGTCAATGCAACTTTTCATCTGTCACAGGAAGTGGAAGATAGCATGAGAATACGTAGACGTATTGGCTCCATGTATAATCTGAGCTGGTAGTCATTTGGACAAATATTCACCAGAGGACTGAGATTCTGCAACAGATTTTGCCAACAATGGATTAAGAGAAGGAACTCTGATTCTTCCTCTCTAATGATCACTGGTATAACTTCTCAATGTCTTTTGGATTTCTAATACCATAACAAGAATGGATGGCATTCCTAAGTAAAAGTATAACTAAAGTTTATGAAATTAGCTTTTTTAGCTAAAAGTGCCCTTTGCAGCACCCATAATGTACCCAGAACTGACACCTTTTAAAATTCATATGGAGTTAAATGTATTGGTAGCATATCTAAATAAGACTGTAAATTATTTTTTATGAGACCCATTGCTTCTACTACTATTGGAACTGTCTGAGCATCCTTCTTCCACACTGCACTCATTTCTGCCTGCAAATCCTGGTATTTTATGACTTTGTGTTTCTCTGTACATAAGACACTGTAATCATCGCATGTTGCAATTTCAATGATAAATGCTACTTTTGTCTTTTTTTCATTTACTACTACATCTGGTTTTCTCGCATCTATTTTTTGAAATGTTGGTAATGGGTGATCCTATGTGATATAAACTTCATCATTCTCTACAATATTTTCTGGCTTATGTTTCCAATGCTTCTCAGCTGCTTCAATATCATAATGTTTACACAATCCCCAGTGCAACAGTCTTACCATATTATTATAGCATTCAGTATACAGGCCCTCTACTATTAGTGTATCACACTTAGCAACAAGATGTATGACTGTTTCCAGTTCTGTTTTACAGAACCCAAATTTGTCTGTTTCGCCCACATGTTCAATGGGCTTTGTAAACCAAAGTGTACGTAGTCTACTATCCTCACCTGCTTATATTAACCTTTTATCTTTTGGTTTAAATTCACCTCACCTTAACCATTCCTGCATCAGATCCTGATCAACCCGAGGTTGTTCCAGAAGTTTCCTGTACTTGCAACTATATTTATGTCTTTTTCAAATTTCTTGCCTTCTTACCTGATCCTTCTCCTGATATTCTTTCTTTTGTTTTTTTTTTTTTTTCGCTCATTCAGTTGCCTGATTTTTGTCTACTTCTAGACTGGTTTCTATTCCTGCTTGACACTGATATGCTTCTGTTTAATTAAGCAGGGTAGTAATTTTAGATTTGTTCTCTTCTTCTTTCAAAACTTTCAGTATGTTTGGATCTGATGAGGTCAGCAGATATGTATGTAGTCCTACAATTGCAGATCTAAACATGTAATCAATTTCAAAGATGTCCATTTCCCCTTCAGAATGAGGGATATATAATTTTGGCATATACTGTTTTTTCATATACCATTTGGTAAGCATGAAGCATTTTTCTTGTTGTCCTGTCCAACTAATGCAATACCTTTTGGGGCCAGTAAATCACCTCAAAACTGTAAGTTAGAACAGGTAGAACAAACTGGTTTGTAGCTCGGACTTTGTTCCTAGATGTCAGGGCAGATTTCAGTATTAATTTTTGTCTTCTAAAATATTCTTGACTGAGTTTTGTTCCCATTTCTTCATGTTTTATTGTCAATTCATCATCAGTTCCAAAACTATTTATCTACTCCCTCCTGATGGGATTTCTTTATATCACATTTATGTCCTGACTGATATGTCTTGGTGCTGCAGCTTTCCAGCTTTATGTCTTGTTTTTGCACATTTATCTTGACCAAATAACATTCTTATATAATCTGAGAATGTCTTCAACACTTCTAGTTGTGCTTTCAGCTCCTCATCTAATGAACTGTACAGGTTTAAATCATCCACAAAAAGAAGATGAGATGTAACCTTAGTGTGGTACCATATGTGTAAATAACCATTCCTCTAAACATCCCTAGTCAGGGCATAATGTTTATTATGAGCTATGATGATCTAAATATGCAAATGAGTATAACCAGGAGTCGGTATCAAGATCATTTGCTTTTTGGAAATACAACACCTGTTCAGTTGTCTTATTACATTGGTGTGGAAATTAGTGATTGTACAATCCAAAATGGAGAAGGGGTGATAGATTTCTTCATGAAACTGGTGAAATAGTAACTTACCTTCAAGGGGTCAAGCAGCAAACTCATCTAAACACATAGTCAGAGATGAATTTGAGGATAACACCATAAAGTTGAGGAAAAAAATTACTCCAACACATAAAAAGTATGCACACGGGGTAACTGAGCTTTGGAGCCTATTGTACCTTGGATCTAATTTCAATAAAACAAAACTAATTTGAAATATGTATTTGCAAACTTCAACAAGCAAGCATCAGTCAGTAAGAGAAAGAAATACAAAACTGACTGTTCGCAGACTGTGAGAACAAGTTCACTGGACTCCCCATTCAACAGTGCTGTAGTAAAACTCATGCCTGAAGTTGCTGGTAGACAGACACTCAAATGCCAACAGGATTGTAGTACAACTGTAGAAGGTTTAATTCTAATTTCTCAAAGGACTGAAGTCATTTAGGTTCATAGGTTCATAGGTAGGTACTAGGCTATTTACCCTAGGACCTATATAAGCCTAGCCAAAAAAATGTACCCTGGCTTTTGCCACCCAAGAAAATTATTTTCCTGTGCCCCTGTCGAGCAGAGCCACAGAAGTGATCCCTGGGGTGAATTTCCCATTTCCCATCCAATCATCAAGATTTTTCTTGAAGAGTGCTAATGAGGAGCTCTGTTTGACATAGATAGGTAGTCTGTTCCAGAGTATGGGAAGTCTCTGGGACAGGAATCTATCCCTCCAGCATGTTCTGTTTATTGTGGTAACAAGGTTTAGGTTCCTAGAGCGTGTAGCTCAGAGGGATTGGGATTTCTTTAAGTGAAGCATGTCCAACAGCTCTGAGTTTGACATAGCTTTGTTTGTTAGGCAGAGATTGCCCCTGAGTAGGCGATATGCGATGGAGTAAAGCTGTAGTTTTTTTAGATGGTCTGCGTAGGGCATCTGTTTGAGGCCAGTAATCCTCTTTGTGAGGTATTTCTGTGGTCTTTCCAGTTGTTGTAGATGTCTTGTGAGGTACATACCAAAAAGGGTGTTGTACTCTATAATGGGTCTAATGAGTGATGAGTAGAGGGGAACAATGACCTCTTTTTTTCTGGATGAGAATCCTTTTGTGATGAGATGAGCCACGTAGAAGGATTTCCTGACCACTGTGGTGATGTGATTATCAAAGGAGAGACTACTGTCCACCTGTGCCCCGAGGTCTCTTATCACATTTTCGGCATTAAGTAGACTACCAGCTATGTGGTAGTTCATGGATACAGAGTTTTTACCAAAGCATGATTTTTTTAGATGATTTTTAGAGCATGATATGTCACTGTCATGATTTTAAAAATTGATTTGACTGTGAGCATCAGCCAATGCAATGCCTGCAACACAGGAATGATATGGTAAAATAGGTACAACCAATGATTAATTTCATGGAGTGTTTTACACATATCAAGCCAGATCACAATCTGACAGTTAAAGGTAGAGAACATTAGACTAGCGAAAGTGAATTTCTGCAGGACAAATGCTTCACGCAGATGCAGCTATGACACCCCATAGGGAAGGAGCTGCATATGACCAACTGATCTGTGGGATCTCTGCTCCTTGTAGTCCCACTTTACAAGGAGAAAAAAGCATGTTTTAAATGGCAGCAGTGGAAGAGTAGCAACATGAAGTGTGAGACGCTACAAGAAAAATGGGGGTAGCAAGAAGGAGCAGCAGCACATTTCTTACTTTCTTTTCTTTTTTAATCTTGGCTTCAACCAGACATAAACATTGAAGAGTTTTTTCAGTCAAGTTTACTTTGCTGTAGATAGTAAGCCAGTCTGTCTTTGTAACATACAAACTTGAAAATATGTTACTGCAGCTCATGTTTTATTTTTTAAATGTTTTTTACAATCAGGCATATGAGATGTATAGATTCATACAAGGCTAGCTATCCTTGTGGGCCATTTCTTTAAACATAGCCAATTACCCAATGCTAGAATCAAACCCTGCACCTTGTGTCTGTAAGTTAAGCACTTAACCATTCTACCAACCTCCCACCTATGTACATAAAGAAAGTAGCTATAACTGATGGGTGAGAGGATGGTTTGTTATTCAAAATGACTGACTGTTGTCAGTAGCTCATTATCCTTGTGTTGCAGGAATAACATGATTTGCTGTAATGCAAATTAGAATACTTTGAACTGTTTTGTGAAACAGATTTAAAATGTGTTAGCATGGCCATTTTTGTCACAGTCAGACATCAAGATGTATACAGTCAACATAATGGGTAGAACTGTTGGGGTGGGAGTTAATTGTGAATAAAGGTAATTGTCCCTTTTATCTTTTTCACAGTTTAAACATTCATTAATTTGGCTTATAAAGACTAATTTGCATTTGTATAAAGTAAGTTAATAATACTTTACTGTGATTGCTGTGTAAATTTTGTGAAAAAAATGATCTACTGTGCTGTAGCCATTGTTATTATTATATAAACAAACACACACACACACACACACACACACACACACACACACACACACACACACACACACACACACACACACACACATATATATATATATATATATATATATATATATATATATATATATACATATACTGTACTATACACACACACACATATATATATATATATATATATATATATATATATATATATATATATATATATGTGTGTGTGTGTGTGTGTGTGTGTGTGTGTGTGTATATATATATATATATATATATATCTACTTCAGTAGATCAAACTTTTAATAGTTCGAACCACATATGGCCAAGACCATATGTTCGAACTCGTAAAAGTTTGAACACTGACGTAAAACCACATAAAAACAAAAAACTAAACGTCTATAGCAGGGGGGCTACATGCCCCTGCACCCCCACACCCCCTTACTTAAATATGCCAACTCTGAGATAGCACTACTTTGCGGAAATGGGAAATCTTCCCTTTCCGCTCTGTACAGAGATTTCCATTTAGTCAGATCGGACTTTTATAAATTCAAACATATGGTCTCGGCCATATGTGGTTCGAACTTATAAATGTTCAGTCTACTGAAGGGGACCCATATATATATATATATATATATATATATATATATATATATATATATATATATATATAAAGATATATACATTTATATACGAGTTTATTTATTGCAGATGTCTGGTGGACATCTGCAATAAATAAACACTATAACAAAAGAAAAAAATTGCTGTCCAGGACCAAGAAGGAGCATGTGTCCAATTGGAAGCAATCTCTCCTTAGCCTAAACAAGCAAATAAGAGCACTAGTGAAATCCCCCAAAGCAAACTTCGAGTCCAAATTGGCTACATCTACTAGAGACAGTCATGAGGCCTTCTTCACATATGTCCATAATCTCAAAGGTAGCACTCAGATCTGTTCAGAACTGGTGGTCAAAGACACCACACAAATGCCATAGATATAGCAAACTTGCTGGCTGACAGATTCAGTGAAAATTTCACCCCCATCAGTAAATCAGGACATTCCCAGTACCTGCTCCCTTCCCCTTATATCTAGGGAGCAGGTCATTACTGCTCTCTCAAAGGCAGCCTTCATGGGAGTCGATAACATCCCAGGCTGCATCTTACATGAACTCAGGCATGAACTTGCAGCAGCATTAGGTGCCCTATTCAACCAAAGCCTTAGTATTGGCTTTGTCCCAGCTGAGTGGTGAACAGCCACGTTCATCCCTTTACACAAAGGTCTAGCATCCACCCATCTGGGAAATTATAGACCCATCAGCCTAACTAGCCTGATCTGCAAGGCCATGGAATGGATTATCATGGACCTCATTAACAAAGACATTGGCCACTTCCAAACACTCAGTCCCATGCAGTTTCACTTCATCAAGGGGAGGTCATGTCTATTAAATTTGGTTGACTTTTTTGAGACAGTCACCAAAACCATGGATGGAGGGAAGGCAGTGCATATCACCTACCTTGAACTGGCCAAAGCCTTTGACACTATTCCCTATTTGGACATAATAGATAAACTATCTCAACTAGGCATCAATCCATATTTTACCAGATGGGTAGCTAACTGGCTCACTGATAGAACCCACCTAGTCAAAGTAGGGGAAGCCACCTCAAGCAGTAGACCTGTATTGAGTGGCATACCCCAGGGTTCAGTCTTGGGGCCTCTGTTACTTGGGATATACGTTTCTGAAATGCAGGCCAAAACCAGTGGGCTATGGCTAACCAAGTTTGCAGATAACTGCAAGCTGGGCGCTGTCATCAATTCCCCTAGTGATATGGACATCCCCCAACAGGGTCTCACTCAAACAAATGACTGGTGCCAGAAACATGGCCTCAAGCTGAATACAAAAAGATGCATCATCATCCCCTTTGGGGAGAGTGATGTCCCCACAAATTATCACATTAATAATGTTCTGAGCATGCAGTCAGTTGTGAGGGATTTGGGCACCCAGATTGACAGCAACCTGATTTTTGACCACCATGTTGCTTCCATTGTACGGAAAGTTTTCTACTTGGCCCACCTCATAAGTAAGGGTATCTCATCTAGGGACAAGAAGGTCATAACATCCCTGTATTCTTCCCTTATATGGCCCATTATTGAGTACAACTCCCATTCAGCATGTACCTTGCAAAGCACATGCAGCAGCTGGAGAGACCATAGAGGTTCCTTATCAGGAGAATCCAGGGCCTCAAAACTATACCATACACAGATAGGCTAGAAGCCCCCTATCCCTCTAGTCTGTTTCATAAAGACTCCTGAGAGGTGACCTCTTTCTGGCATACAAGGCAATCTCGGACCCCACGTTGATGGGACTGCTGCATATGTGCAAGTCATGTTCCACTCGATTAACCCACACACGTGGCCTCAACTTGGTCTGTGACATCAATGGGACATGTTGGCAGGACAGAGACTTCTCTATCTGTGAAATTGGCTCCCTCTCCATGTCAAGCAGAGTACCTATTTACCCCTTTTTAAGCGCAATCTGGATAAGTGGATGGGAAATATAAAATGCATCCCTGGGATTCCACCCGTATTCCTGCTGAAAAGGGGCATTGGGTGCTGATTTGTCTATACATGTGCTAAACTCTTGGCTAGGCTTATAAGGACATCAGGGGTAATAGCCTAGTAATGTTCTATGGCCCTATGATCCTATATATATATATATATATATATATATATATATATATATATATATATATATATATATATAAAAAATATATATATGTGTGTGTGTGTGTGTGTGTTTGTGCGCGTGTGTATGTGTGTACGTGTGTGTGTGTGTGTGTGTGTGTGTGTGTGTGTGTGTGTGTGTGTGTGTGTGTGTATCTCCTTAACAGCAATAAATAATCAGTCATATATTCATTATCTTTCAAATATAAGGCATAGAATGCATCATAGAACCTCTAGCACCATAGAGTTTCTTATGATCTGTTGGCCCCCACAGCCCAGACTGTATAAGCAGATTTTGGCACAGGCTTAGTAGAGGTCTCTGCTCTTGTTCCTATCTAGTGTAAAACCTGCCCTGCTCAGTGGTATGCAGAGAAGGTTGCTATAGTTGATGTGGGGGATTGGCACAGTGTTGTCATTACTTCATTAACTTATCTCACTGTCAAACCTTAGACATATGCACAGAAAGTTGCTATAGCTTGTGTGCAGACTGGAGAGTATGTTCGTTATATCTATAATTTTTCTCACAATTAAACTTCATAGTGTTACTACAGCTTTGGTGGGAGCTGGAGACATTGTAGTCATCATCTGTTTAACATTCCTTGAAATAATACCTCAGAGGTATGCCCAGAAGCTTGTCAGTGCTTGTCAAGGTACAGTTTGCTTTGTAAAAGAAACATGTTCGAATATATTTCACATTACTGTGATCATTATTTTTAACTTTCCTCACAATCAGATATCAGATGTGTATACTGGTGGCTATCTTTTGTAGGCAGGGGTAACAAGCTGTATTGTGTATATGCATAATCTAAAATATATTACTGTATTCTGTTTGTTTTTTCACTTTCCTTCCAGTTTGGCATCATACAGGTGCACAGCAGGTATGGTCTTTTGGGGCTAGGGTTGAGGAGGCATGGTGTAAATAAGTATAACAGCAGCAACTTAAAGTTTATGAATGCAGCTATTTGTTTCTTCACTTTCATCACTATCTGACACAGGGGGCACACTCAAAATATGACTACCTTTTTTATTTATTTATTTATTTCATAGGTTCATAGGTAGATATTAGACCCAAAGGCCTATGTAAGCCTAGCCAACAAGGTTTCCTGGCTTTTGACACCCAAGAAAGTTATTTTCTTGTGACCCTGTCGAGCAGAGCCACAGAAGTATTCCTTGGGTTAATTTCTTATTTCCCATTCACTCATCAAGATTTTTCTTGAAGAGTGCTAATGAGGAACTCTGCTTGACATAGATAGGTAGCTTGTTCCAGAGTATGAGAAGTCTCTGGGACAGGAATCTATCCCTCCAGTATGTTCTGTTTATTGTGGTGACAAGGTTTAGGTCACTAGACAGTGTATCTCAGAGGGATTGGGATTTCTTTAAGTGTAGCATGTGCAACAGCTCTAGGTTTGACATAACTTTGTATGTTAGGCAGAGATCACCTCAGAGTAGGCGATATGCTATGGAGTAAAGCTGGAGTTTTTGAGACGGTCAGTGTAAGGCATCTGTTTGAGTCCCGAAATCCTCTTTGTGAGGTACTTCTGTGGCCTTTCCAGCTGTTGCAGATGTCTTGTGAGGTACATTCCAAAAGGGGCATTGTACTCAATAATGAGTCTAATGAGAGGCGAGTAGAGGGGAACAATGAATTTTTTCCTGGATGAGAACCCTTTCCTGATGAGGTGTGCCATGTAGAAGGATTTCCTGGCTACTGTGGTGATGTGATTATCAAAGGAGAGACTACTGTCCATCTGAGTCCCAAGGTCTCATATCACACCTTTGGCATTAAGTGGACTGCCACCTATGTGGTAGTTCATGGGTACAGAGTTTTCTCCAAAGGGAATGGGAATGCATTTTTTAGCATTGAGCTTGAAGCCATGGCTCTGACACCAGGCATCTGTTTCAGTGAGGCCCATCGACAGGATGTCCACGTCATTTGGGGACTCAACTATGGCACCTAATTTGCAGTCATCTGTGAACTTCATCAGCCAGAGCTTCTCTGTGTTACCCCGTACTTCAGAGAAGTAGATACCAAACAAGAGAGGACCCAGGACTGAACCTTGTGGTACTCCACTTGTCACTGGTTTAAAGTCAGATTTGGAGTCTGCAACTTTTACAGTGTGGGATCTGTCAGTGAGCCAGTTGGTGACCTATCTTGTGACATATATATTTATACCCAGTTTAGTAAGTTTATCTATAATTCCAGAATGGATGATGGCGTCGAAAGCCTTGGTGAGGTCCATATAGGCTGTGTGAACTCCCTTATCTTCGTCTATGGCTTTGGTGACTGTTTCAAAGAAGTCGATCAGGTTCAGGAGGCATGATCTGCCTTTCACAAATCTGAACTGGGTGGGGTCCAGAGTTTTTAGGTTTCCAATGTCTGTGTTTATGAGTTCCATAATGATATGTTCCATGGCCTTGCAGACCAGGCTCGTCAGGCTAATAGGGCGATGGTTCCCGGGGTCTGTGGTGGCTCCCCCTTTGTGGAGTGGTATAACTGTTGCTGTGCACCAGTCATTGGGTACAAAGCCTGACGTGAGGCTATTATTGAACATGGTGCTTAGGTGAGGGTCCAGTTCATTCTGAAATTCATGTAGAATGCAGCCTGGGATTTTGTCCGGTCCCATGGATCCTGTGTGCTTTGCTTTACAGAGTACAGTTTTTACCTGTGCAGTTGTGATTGCAGGGGCTTTGCATTCTTCCGGTATAGATATGGGCCCTTTAGGGGGTGAGAGGGAGATAAAGTTAGCACTGAACCTATCAGCCAAGATGTTGGTGATATAAATTGGTTCTGTGATTTTTGTGCCATTGTGCTGTAACTCAGAGCAGATCTGGGTGTTACCATTGAGATTCTTGACATAGCTATAGAATGCTTTGTGGTTGTCCTTGGAATCAGTGGCAGTCTTGTTTTTGTAGCTAGCTTTGGAGGACTTTAGGAGGGATCTCACCTTCTTACTGAGGCTGACCATGGAGCTCCTCCACTCATTGGTTTTTACTACCTTTTGCAACAGTTTCTTCCTTCTGTTGTAGAGTTTGTTTATAGCAGGGGACCAGCAGATTGGCTCACTTTTTTTGGAAGATAGCGTATTGGTTCTGTTAGGAATAGCACAATCCATGCACTCATCTAAGTGCTTATTGAGTGCATTTGTGTAGGATTCAGCAGTCATAACTGTATTATCCATTTGCATGGGTGTCTTGAAGTTTGCCAGTTCTGTCTTAAGAAGCATGAAGTTGGCTTTGGAGAATTTTTTTACAGTGGTTTCCTTAATGGGGGGTGGGGGGTGGATATCTATTATGACTAGTTTATGGTCGGATCTGACCAACGAGGAGTTGACTTCAGGTGTGGAACACCGGTCACTCTTGTTGGTAATGACTAGGTCTAGGATATTGTTGCTCCTGGTGGGGATGTGGATAAGTTGATCCAGGGCACTGGAATTTATGAATTCTAGAAAGCGTTGAGTGAAGGAATTGGTACATGAGTAGTTTTCCTAGTTAATGGTGGAGTAGTTTAAATCACCCATTATTAGGGTGTTTGAACCCTAATATTTTCCATTATATCAAGAAAAGAAGAGTGGCAATCATGGGGCATGGTGGGGGATCTGTAGCAAGCTACAATTTGGATTGCAGTTTTGCCCAGAGTTAGTTGCACTTGGATAATTTTGGATGCATTATGTTGGGCAACTAGCCTGGAGGTGTGGATATCCTTAATGAATATGGACACATCTCTGCCTTTGGTGTTCCAGTCCTGGTTAGATGGCCAAAAGGTATGGTATGAGTTATAGCCTGGTAATGCAGGGGTGCTCACTGGAGACTTGAACCAGGTCTCAGTCACTGCACAGATATCGATGTTCTCCATTTTAAAGAGTGCCGCAAGTGCATGCATTTTGATGTTTAGACTTCTAGTGTTGAGTAGCATTACCATCAGTTTCTGCTTGCCTGTAGCTGTTATGGTGGTGGGTTTGTCATATAAACCTTGCCTAAAAAAGGCACTATAGGGGCGGCATGAGCCTTACCCAGTATCCAGAAAACTAGTGGCGACAGGTGCAGGCCATCTCTGGCAAAGAGTTGTGGCCTGTCAACCATGTCATCCCAGGTAGACAGATACAGGATCCTCTGAGAATGACACCAGAAGCTTAGCCAATTGTTGAAGTCAATCATTTTGTCCTTCTACTGCAGTATCATTCTGGGCAAAGGTAGGATGCTACTCAGGGCTAGGGTCATACTTGCCTTGATTACAAATCAGAGAGCTGTTTCATGTCTCTTTTCATGTAGTCCAAGGGGTATGTCTCGGGTTGTTCACACCAACATGGACAATGACAGAGTCATTTTTGTACTTGTTGTGGAGTGACCTGAGTACGTGGGTTATGTGGTGGATCCTGGCACCCAATAGGCAGCTAACAGTAACCTTCTCCTTGTTTAGTCTGGTGAGTGGAACATCAGTGTGCCTGACTAATGAGTCACCTATGACTAATGTGTTGAGTACGTTGTTTTGCGTTATAGGCTGTGGTTGAGTGGCACACTGAGTTTGTGTTTTTTTTTGTCTTTTGGGTTGTGTTGAGGGGTGGAGGTTGCCTGCATTTCTGCTTTGGATGTCTCTGTTGCTTGGGCAGATTATTACTGAGAGCCTCCATGAATGTTTTTGTGTTTCTATGTGTGGGTTTGGTGGTGTAGGTTTAGTGAGACTATGTGATGAGTGTGGTGTGGTGCAAGTGTTAACCTTCTACTCTTGACTGACAAGTTCAGTCTTGGTTGGAGAAAGCTTTGCCTCCAGTTTGGCTAAATAAGTGGATCTCTCACAGGTTGTAGTGTTGGGTGGTAGGAGGTGAGGGTTGTCTGTGTACATTAGGCAATTGCTACATTGCCCCAAGATGCCCAGATTCATCAGGTGGACAGGAGAAAACACTGGGAGATGACCCTTGGACATGCCTGAATAAAAAACTATTTTCCTCTAGACAAGTGAAGAAAGTAAGTACAAAAGCTGTTTTCCTCTAGGTAATGAGGAAGGTTGATTGTTGTAGTAATTTGTAGCTATTTAGTGCTTACAACAAGTTCTGAGCAACTGCTGAGCTCGAAAAAGCAGATTCAAAGTGCTAAAACTAAGAAACTGGCTAGTTATAAGGGAAAAAATGAAGAGCAGACTTTATGGCGCCGAGAATAGTTTAACCCTACTTAAATGGCGCTGTGCGATGCACAAAACTGCCCAAACATGGGTTTCTAAACAGAAAGATGAAAGGGATAGAAATAGCTGAAAATGGCCAATAAAACTACTACCACTCCTCCAGTGACAGATAGGCTATTCCAAAGCTCACTACTCTCACTGATGAACAGAGTAGCTTCCCTCTATCTTAGAAAGGTCTGGGCAACACAGGACAGCCCAGAATTCAGCAAAACTTGAAAAACAGACTTTACTAGTTTTAGAAAGGCAGGAAACGAGTAGAGGGATAGGATTTTTTTTGTTTTTATTTATTCTTCTGTTTGTTTTTTTTTTTTTTTTTTTGCATTATTTTTGGGGGGGGTGTAGGGAGGATGTGCCCTAGAAAGAGTTTGTCTGTTCTGTTTATTGGTATCCACTATTTTGTCAGCTTTGACCATTAAGCCTGAGATACCCCTTATTTCTACACTGAAGTAAATAAATAAATAGTAAGCTTGACTTTCTTTCCTTAGCCATGTTGTTTTATTCAGGCTATTGTTAAATCAAAATATTGGAGAAAAAGTGCAAAATGTGTCCCATGTAAAGCCACATAACTTCCAGGAGCCTAGCAGCCCTCAGAACCTTAACTTGATTTATTTTCCCTAGAAAAAATAGTGATATAATGCAGTTTTGACCAGTTACAGTGTGTTAAAAGGATGAAACAGTGTATGAAAAAGATGAAGAATAATTTAGAATTTGAGAAGGAAAAAGAAAGGATTGTATTGAGAGGTCAGGTGTGGACAAAACTGGTTTCTTCAACTATAGTATGGCATATAATGCATATTTAACTCTGTACAGCATAGGCAAGTTAAAGCAGATCAGTATCAGCTAACTGCAAATCTGCTGTACATGCCATTGTAACACAAATAGTGTGTTGGTACACAGGCTTTCAAGGGCAAGTTATACGTGCATAAACATGCAAAGATGGGTGTAAGTGCACAGACACATGAGAGTAGGTTGTAAATGCAGAAGCATATGTGGATAGGTTGAACTGATATCAAGCCATCATGGGGACTGTCATAATGCAGAAAACCATACTTTGAGTGACACTAGTCAAAGAATACTATGCACGTGACTGCCACTACATAACTTTATAGTATAGATATGTACCCATGTATTTACTGTAAGTTACAAACACTACAACTAGTCTTCATTGCCTAGCTCATTCTTCCAGTGTAAGTCATGCAGTGCTGCATTCCTCTGTTCCTTAGTGACCCTTTGCATTGCCGCAGTGTCACACTCTTGCATGCCCTAGTGACACTCTGCATTGCCCCAGTGCTACACTCCTGTGTGCCCTAGTGACACTGTGCATTGCCCAGTGCTGCACTCCTGCATGCCCTACTGACACTGTGCATTGCCCAGAGCTGCACTCCTGCATGCCCTAGTAACATTATGCATTGCCCCCACCCCACTCCAACACAAGTCATCTACACCAGTGTGAATTAGTGACACAGAAACAAAACATTTGAATGAAAATGTTAAAGTTAGAAAATTCTGCATGTGAGCATTCCTGCTACATGCAAATTATATACTAAAAAGCAATATTTGGTTTGATTCAGAAAAAAATATTTACTTTTTACTCTTGTCATTTTTCAGTCTTCTGTATGCTCCGAAGAGCATACTTACTTATTACATGTACGATTTCAAAGATATAGTGTATTATTCATAGGCACTATATCTATCACCAACCACCTATCATAGCTGTACCGACTATGGGTAAAGCTTTGTGGCCTTACATGTCACAGTAACAACTGATCCCTTCCACCACCAGGACTTCTAGCTCTCCACCTTATACCCCAGTTATTCTCTGACTTTGGAATGGAGCCAATGTGGAGCCAATTTATATCTGAACGATTTCCATGGGGACGTTGTGCTGGTGACTGCTTCTGATAGGGGGATTTTTTATTTAATGTCCAACCCTTGTTTCCTCCCTGCTCCCCTGCATTCATCTATTCTGTCAAAAGGCTTCTTCCCCTCTATGGACCATGCCTCCCTTCAAAGAGGGCCTAGATGAATGCCCTCCACCTGGGATAGCCATACTCACCCATCCCTTCCAGCACCTCAGACATCTGATAGACTAATCAAACCTGGAGTCACACAGGGCATAATTAGGGCTTTGTCCCTCTACATCACAGCACTGGTAGGCTGTAGGAATTGTTATGCTGTGCACCACTATGTTGCACTGCACACAGAGTACATATTTTGCTATAAACAACTGGACCAAATAACCTGCTCTGCTATAAACACTGATGCTTCATTTGCCCCTTCTCCATTGCCATTAAAGTCTTGTGGTATTTTTTGTTTTGTAAAGCAGATGACACTACCCTTTATCTTCTGGCAAACTCCTATTACAAGTCACAAAAGCCAACAATTGCTACGGAGATGTTCTTTACTCTAATCGAATTTCCATCATTTGGAACTTAACCCCCCAGCACACCTTAGCTACTACCAATCCCTCACAGTTTAAAACAGTTCTGAAGTCCCATCTTTCTAATTCTTGGTTCTGTTTTTGTCTAACCCCTGGGTGATTGTTGGCTTATCTCACCTATAACCTCACCACAAGTTTTATCATACTTTCTCTTTCTAGAAACTTTGTCCAGTTTTGTATTTCCTTCACTCTCACTCTAATTACGCCATTGCTACTAAACTATTCACCAGCACCTTGTATAGTGTTTTGCATATTAGTAATTATTGATATGGTCACATCTACCTTTATTCATGATTAGATATCTTTTACACATGAAATAATTGTTTATTCCTACTATTTTATGTGCTAGTTATGCTAAATTATATGTCTTTTTATGTATACCCTTGTATATTGCATTGTGTATAATTTATAATTTGTTTTCTTCTGTTTATGTTACTGTTGAATAAGTTTACAACCTACGTCATTTTTGTAAATAATATCTTTTGGGACTTTTGCCCCAGGCCACCACTGAAAATGGGCCTTTGCTCAGTTGGACTATCCCATTAAACAAATGTCAACTAGCTAACTAACTAACTAACTAACTAACTAACTAACTAACTAACTAACTAACTAACTAACTAACTAAAATGCTTTCTATTACTACCCTGTAAGTGATTCGTGTCAAGTTATTAAACGGTCAATCCTTCAACCCCTGAGGACAGCCCCTACTGTTAATTCACTATAAAACCATCTATAGGACAAGTCATATTAATTTCACCCCAAATCGTAGTTAATTCTGCTAAAAATTATACTTCTTTCCTCTGAACTATAGTAGCCAAAAACTTGTGGCATTCCACAATGCCATTCAGAACTTGTATCTTTCTCATTGATTCCCCTTATGTCCTCCATCTATAATCTCAAATTATATCAGTTTAGGAGTAATGGACAAGAAACTATTTTTGATGATCTTGGAGTCAGTATATATAAGTAAGGGGTTGTGGGATATCTCATCTCTCATGGGTGATACAGGAATGATTGCCCTCCTATTTAAAAAAAGGTGATTTATTTTTGGTAATTGCCAAAAGTGGTTTTGGTGATTTTTGTTTTTGACGAAACAGCTTTTAATTTAAAGCTGTTGGGTGACTTGCCTTGAATCCCCCTGTGAAAAACCATTATTAACAAAAGAAGCTCTACTCAGTGTAATGTTGAAGTGAATGGTACTTAGTGCTGCAGGCCTACATGTGCCATTCATTTCACTGGGGACGTGTGATTGTTTTTGAGCTGTACATTTCAGTATTAGAGTTGCATCACTATCTATATCCTGAGTGATATGGAGAACAATCAGGTGAATATGGATGGTCTCATCAGACTGCTTTCCTGTGAAAATCCTTTGTCTATGGTTAGCAGGCTGAATGGGCAAGCCAAAAAAAAAAAAAAAAGTTTCTTATTGGGTGGCCTAAGTCTACTGCACCTTCACTCCTTGCATCTTATTAATATAACTCTGAGGTCTCATAAAAATACTTGAGAATTGCCAGTTTGTTCTCCTGGTCCAGACCAAAGGACATAGTTGAAAAGCACAACATAAATAAATGTGCAGCATTTCTGAATCTAGGTGGTGCAGTAAATTCATATCACAGCCTCTGCAATTGAATCATTCTGTATTTAGCATTCTTGTATAAACTGTTAACAAAGGCATTTAATTTATATGAAATTATTACTTAAACTGCTGCATGATTTACAATGTAAATCACAAAAGGCAAATGTATGAGCCCACAGTCTGCAGCAGAATGAGACTGATTTTATTGGAGGATGACTTCTAAATGACAGAACATTTGTCACACTCCTAATTGCAAGCATGCATTTATAACTAAAACAATAACCTAAGAGACATATAAATATAATGAAATAATTTCTTCTTAAAAAATGCTTTTGATATTCAAAATAATAAATATGATCTCTGGCAAACATTATTGAAGTGCATTATTTTTATATGCTACATATATATACAAGGTGAATAAAAAATACACATCAGAAAACAGAGTTTAAAATACTATAGCTGTTATTTCAGAAGATATTCAAAGTCCATTAACTAAATCACGCATAACTTTTCATTTAAGAAAATATTATCTCCTAATTACCTGTTTTTTGCATATTTTTTCAAACTTCATGTGATTACAGTTTTATTTTTGCAACTGCTGCAGAAAACAAGTCTTAACATTCACTGGCATTACCTTTAGCTTCAGTTATATTTTTATCAGTATAACATACTAATTTAATATGTGAGGGTCTTCCAGGTCCAGAAGTCTTGCCTCATACGCTGTGATTAATTCAAAGTTAATGCTGCTCTGTGTTATATTTGTCTACTTTTACCTACATACATAAATAACTATGACATTTTAACAGTAATTATACCTTTCTGCAGATGTCTTAACTTAAGTCATTCACTTGACTGACATCAGCAGGGTTTCTTTCCTGAGGATGACTGTAGATTAAAGAATTCAGTACGAGCATACTCTAAGCTGGAGGTCTTGTTCAGCCCAAAGTGCATTACAGACATGCTTCCAAGGGGCTCACATTTATTTCATGCTTTTCTGTTAAAAAAGGCACGGTAAACACAAATAACATGCTTCTGAAAAGGTGACGTATGCATTATGTAATTTAGATGTTACAGGACTACAATAAATCAGCCTGTAAATCAAATAACATAAGTTATACCTTAGAGAATGATAACATTTTTATACAAATGCTGTTAACTCTGAGAAAGTCACCTGCCCTAGTTCATTACTGTTAATTATGTGCAAGGTAGATAGATAGATAGATAGATAGATAGATAGATAGATAGATAGATAGATAGATAGATAGATAGATATACATGCATGTGTGTGTGTGTGTGTGTGTGTGTGTGTGTGTGTGTGTATTTGTGTGTGTGTGTGTGTGTGTGTGTGTGTGTGTGTGTGTGTGTGTGTGTGTGTGTGTGTGTGTGTGTGTGTGTGTGTGTGTGTGTGTGTGTGTGTAGGTAGAGACATGCACACAAAAAACATTCAGCATGGTGACCCCAAACTAAAAATTTGACCAGAATACAAGAACAGAAAAGAACTAGAATCATTTGCATTCATTTTATATATTACTTTGTATTTTGCTGAAAATTTATTTAGTTTTTTGTACTAATGTTTTAAGAAAGAAAATGATTTTATTGATATAAATCCAATGTATGCATGTTTGTGATATGCATGCACATGTTATCCTTTGACATTGTACTCCAGTGGCAGTGAAAAGAAAAATACATTTCTTTTCCCTTATCATGGTCATTGTATATCCTGTGAACAGATCATTCCTTGTTGCAATTTAACAACTTTTACAACTTTTTACATTTAATGGGCAAGTTAACCATCTAAATGTTATACTTTATGAGCATGTAGAAGGATGATAGCTAGCTTAGGTAACTTGAATGGGTTGTACAGAAAATGACCCTTTTCTGAATTATGAACAAAATTCACCACTGAGCATTTGTTACATTTCATAAAAAGATAATAGATAAATGAAGCATTACATTGTCTGATAGGAGTAAAAGAATTTATTATACCACTTTAAAATTAAATATTAATAATAATACCATAAGGGATTCTGAGCATGCAGTTCAACAATTACATGAAGTATGGCATTATGTATGGGAGAAGTAAAGAAAATGTTCAGCACCAAAGTGAATTCTGTGATTGCCCAGTGCTTTGGATTTATATTTTAAAGTTGGTCTATACTGGTGTGTAAGTGTCCATGATTTACCCTACATTTGGATGTTTGGATGTCTGCTGATACATATATAAAGTCTGCACAGGTCATTTCCTCACACATTACACCCTTGCTTTTCTCAGTGTCGTTGTGCAGCATCGTAGGGCATGAATGGCCTCCTTACATTAGTACTATGTTGGACTGACCATGTGTTGACTGGTACCTATGCTGCATTACTAAACATATAAAGTGCATGCCTAAGCTGCATCCTTCAACCCTTCTGTGCCTGGAAAATATTTTTTTCTTAATTGACCTAGCACTGAGTTGTAACTATCTTTCATGTGAGCCACTGCAAAAATCTTCCAATATAAAGCATATGTAATGCAGCTTTATCTACCTAATAGCACATGCTGAGTTTGGGACACATTCTTGAGTGCCATTTCTTAGTGGTTTCTCACATGGCATCATTATTTTCTGCTACTATAACATATTGCAAATGTATCCACTGATCACAGTTGTTATAATTTTTACTTCTCCCTTTCTGTTACATTCAACAGATTGTTTTTTTTAATTTCTGATGTTTTCTTCATAGGTTCATAGGTTCATAGGTTTATACTAGGCTATCTGCCCTAAGGCATTTATAAGCCTAGCCCAAAGTTTTGTGGCTTACGCCACCCCTTATGTTAAAAAATATTGTGCCCATTAGTTTGTTTTGCCTCTCTGTCCAGCAGTGACACAAAGATGATTCCCGGCGTAAACCTATGATCTCCCATCCACCAGTCAAGATTTCTCTTGAACAGAGCCAGCGAGGTGCTCTGCCTCACATGGACCGGGATTTTATTCCACAGCATAGGGAGTCTCTGAGTGACAAATCTATCCCTCCAGCATGTCTTATTTATATCCGAGCTAAGGTTTAAGTTGCTTGCTCTAGTGGATCTGGTAGATTTGGATTTTTTGAGGTGGAGCATGTCCATTAATTCCGGGTTGGACATGGCCTTGTATGTCAGGCACAGGTCACCTCTGAGCAGACGGTATGTGACTGAATAGAGCTGGAGTTTCTTCAGTCTGGCAGTATATGACAGATTTTGGAATCCCTTTATCCTTTTGGTGAGGAACTTTTGGGGTCTCTCCAATTGCTGCAGGTGTTGGGTGAGATACATCCCGAATGGGGCATTGTACTCGATCATTGGTCTGATAAGTGAAGAGTACAGGGGAACAATGACCTCACTTGATCTGGATGTGAATCCCTTCATGATCAGGTGGGCAATGTAGAAGGTCTTTCTAACCACTTTAGCAATGTGAGTGTCAAAAGAAAGGCCACTGTCAACCTGGGTCCCCAGGTCCCTGATAACCTCTTCTGTGCTTAGTGGATTGCCACCTATATGGTAGCTTGGGGTTACCTTGTTTTTCCCGAAGGGTATGACTATACATTTTTTGGCATTTAACTTCAGGCCATGGCTCTGGCACCAGCTATCAGTTTCCGTGAGACCCCTCTGAAGGATATCTGTGTCCGATGTACTTTCAACTATGGCGCCCAGTTTGCAGTCATCTGCAAACTTTGTCAGCCATAGTCCTCCTATGTTTGCCTGTACTTCTGAGAAGTAGATGCCGAACAACAGGGGGCCAAGGACTGAGCCCTGTGGGACACCACTTGTGACCGGCTTGGAGTCTGACATGGTGCCAGCAACTCTGACCCTGTGGGTTCTGTCCTTTAGCCAGTTTGCAACCCATCTTGTGACATATGGGTTTACATTTAAGCTGATAAGTTACTCTATAATACCTGAGTGGGGTATTGTGTCGAAAGCTTTTGCAAGGTCAAGGTAGGCTGTATGGACTGCCTTTCCCTCATCAATGGCCTTGGTGACTGTTTTGAAGAAGTCGACCAAGTTCAAAAGGCATGATCTGCCCTTGACAAAGCCAAACTGGGTCGGGTCCAATGTCTGCAAGTCCCCTATGTCTTTGTTTATGAGTTCCATTATGATCCTCTCCATAGCTTTGCAGACCAGGCTTGTTAAGCTTATGGGGTGGTAATTACCAGGGTCCGTAGAGGCACAGCCTTTGTGGAGTGAGACCACAGTTGCCGTATGCCACTCCTTGGGCACGTATCCTGTGGTAAGGCTAAGATTAAACAGCTGCCTTATGTGCGGGTTTAGTTCCTCATTGAGTTCGTGTAGCACACATCCGGGGACACCATCCGGTCCCATTGATGCTGTGTTTTTAGCTTTAGAGAGAGCAGCTTTTACCTGCGCATTTGAGATGTCTGGGAGGCTACACTCCGCTGGGGTAGTTATCGCTCCTTTTGGGGGGGAGAGGGGGGTGAAGTTTGCACTGAACCTGTCCGCCAGTATGTTGGCAATGTCTGTGGGTTCAGTGATTTTTGTATCATTTTGGACTAATTCTGAGCATATCTGGGAGATTCCACCCAGGTTTCTAACATAGCTGAAGAAGGCCTTATGATTGTCTTTTGAATCTATGGCAATTTTTCTCTCAGAGTTGGCCTTGGATGATTTTATGAGTGCTCGTATTTTTTTACTAATAATGATCAAGGGTGTCTTCTCTTTTATGGATTTTGCTCTATCATGTAACAGCTTTCTCCTCTTATTGTAAAGTTTGTTTATGGCTGGGGTCCACCAGACTGGACGTTTGCCCTTGGTGGAAAGAGTCTTGGTTTTATTAGGGATTGCCTGATCCATGCAGTCCTGGAGGTGTTCGTAGAAGGCATTTGTAAGGGCTTCCGCAGCTTGGGTTGTGGTTTCCACTGGCTCGGGGGCCTTGAAGGATACCACACCAGTCTTGAGTAGTGTGAAGTTTGTTTTAGAGAAGTTCTTCACTGTGGTTTTTTTTGTTTGGGGGGGGGGGGGGATGTGAATTTCCAGTGAGATTAGTTTATGATCTGATCTCACCAATGAGGGATATACTTCCGGTGTGGAGCATTTTGTCCCCATGTTTGTGATGATGAGATCTAGTATATTTTCTCCTCTTGTGGGAACGGTGACTAGTTGTTCCATGGCATTTGAATTTATGAACTCCAGGAACCTTTGGGCTAAAAAGTTGGGGCTTGAGTAATGTTCCCTGTCTATATTCGGGTAGTTGAAGTCACCCAATATAATGGTATTTGGAGATACATTTATACCCTCCAGTGTCTTCAGGAAGGCTGTGTGGGGTTCCTGAGTTTGAGAGGGTGGCCTGTAGCATGCTACAAATTGTAGAGCAGTTTTGCCTATGGTTAATTGCACCTGGATGGTTTCCGATGCTTCGTGCGTTGCCACCAACCTGGAGGTGTGGGTATCCTTGATGAATATGGATACACCCCCTTCTTTTGTGGTGTGGTCCGGGTTTTGGGGCCAGAACGCATGATATGAGGTAAAACCTGATAGTGCCGGGGTGCTCTCAGGAGCCTTGAACCAGGTTTCAGTTACAGCACAGACATCGATGTTCTCCATACTGAGAAGGGCCTCAAGTGCGTGCATTTTGAGATTTAGACTTCTGGCATTGAGCAGCATTACCCTTAGTTTCTTCCCATTTTTGTTTTCTAGGGTGGTAGGTTTAGAATTTGAGCCTTGCCTAAAAAAGGCACTATGGGGGTGGCAAGAGCCTTAGCCAATATCCGGAATCCCAGGGGTGACAGGTGCAAGCTGTCTCTGGCGAAGCAGCGTGGCTTGTCAAGCATGTCATCCCAGGCAGACAGACACTGGATCCCCTTTGAATGACACCAGAAATTAAGCCAATTGTTAAAGCTGATCATCTTGTCTCTATGTTGTGGCATCATTCTTGGTGAAGGAAGGATACTGCTCAGGGTCAGGGTCATACCTGCTTGGGCTACATAATCAGAGAGCTCCTCTATGTCTCTTTTCATGTAGTCCAGGAAGGTATGCCTCAGGTCATTCACCCCACCATGGACAATGACTGTGTCATATTTGTACTTGCTGTGGAGTGACCCGAGTGCTTGTGTTATGTGGCGGATTCTAGCGCCCGATAGGCAGCTTACTGTGACCCTCTCCTTATTCAGCCTGGTGAGTGGGACGTCAGTGTGTCTGACTATGGAGTCACCTATGACAAGTATGTTTGGTGTTGTATTTGGCCTTAAGGGCTGTGACTGCTTTGCACACTGATTTTGTGGTTTATGTGTTGCCTGTGGTGTGTCATGAGGTGGCAGTTGCTTGGGTGTCTGCTTTGGAGGCCTCTGCTGTTTAGGTAAATTTTTGCTCAGAGCCTCCGAGTATGTCTTAGTGTGTTTATGTGTTTGATTCATTGTTGTGATAGCTTTATGTGAGACTGGTTTTGTGGTGTGTGTAGTTGCCTTCTCCTCCTGTCTGGTTTTGCCAGTCTTGAGTTGAGAGAGCTCAGCCTCCAGTTTGGCCAAATAGCTGCATCTCTCGCAAGTATTTGTGTTATGTGGGAGGAGGAGAGGGTTGTCTGTGTACATGAGGCAATTGTAACATTGCCTCAATATTCCCAGATTCACCAACTGGACAGCGGAGGACGTCAGCATCTGGCCCTTCGACATGCTAGAGAAATTAAGAAGTTAGGGGTGTAACTGAATAAGAGAGGACTTAGTAAGGAAGTGGGTACTCCTGGGGGGGGGGGTTCGCTAGTGAGGGACTTTGTATAATACAGAAGTGCTAAACCTGAAAAGCAGATGCTTTTAAGACAAGTGCTGAGCTTTTTTTTTTTTTTTTTTTGGAGTACAGTAAATGACCCCACACAAGAGTGCTAGGCCAAAGACAGAAAATATGCAAGTTTTGAGAAAAAAACGATTTTAAAATTAAGTGCAAACAGGAAATTCAGTAAATAGCTTTTGGTTGTGCTCTAAATACAGCTACTAATGCAGAAATCAAGTTTAACAAGCCAGAAAATGCTCACACTAGGCAACTATGCAGAAAAACTTAGCAAATAAACAGAGGAAAAATACTTAAAATCTCAAAAGTGGCTCCTTTCTTCTCTCAGCATTTTCTCCTCTTGGTGGGTGCTTCACCAACAGCCAACAAGCCTGAAAGGACGCCAAAACCACGAGGCAACTAGGATTTAAGAGAGGACTACAGCAAACAAGGTGTACCAATAACAGTAAGAAACAGTTGAAATATGCAGGCACTATAAGCCTTTAACCAGAAATTCCCAGCTCAGAAGGGCAGAGTCCAGCCTCTCCTCCCACAAGAGTGCAGACCACGAACCTTCTTAATGTAAAATAACTGGCCTGAAGCCCAAGTGCTAAAACCAGAACTAATACACTTTTAGAATAACAGACACTGAGCCCTCAATCAGCAGTTCCTAACTTTGAAGGATGTAAGCCACCTGTCCTGCTACCACAGTGCAGGCCACAAACCTTCCTAATGTAAAACAACTGGTCTGAAGCCCAAGTGCTTAATCCAAAAGACTTAGAATGATAGCTACACTTTAATCAAGTTACTACCAAGCAGTAATAAATACAATTGAATACTTTGAAGAATGCCTGGAATAGTGCTTAAGTTATACAAACAAACTAGATTCAGCAGGCCTGGATCTAGTCTACGCTAAAACAAACAAGGTGTACCAATTTCAGTAAGAAGCAGTTCAAATATGCAGGCACTATAAGCCTTTAACCAGAAATTCCCAGCTCAGAAGGGCAGAGTCCAGCCTCTCCTCCCACAAGAGTGCAGACCACAAACCCTTTTAATGTAAAATAACTGGCCTGAAGCCCAAGTGCTTAAACCAGAATTAATACATTTTTAGAATAACTGACACTGAGCCCTCAATCAGCAGTTCCCAACTTAGAAGGATGTAAGCTACCTGTCCTGCCACTACAGTGCAAACCACAAACCTTCTTAATGTAAAACAACTGGTCTGAAGCCCAAGTGCTTAAACTAAAAGGCTTAGAATGAGTTGCACCAAGAAGTAATAAATACAACTGAGTACTTTTAAGATGACGCAAAAGCAAAATAAATTAGGAAGAAATACAAATACAGTAAAAGCAGAATTTTTTTTTTTTTCAGAAAAGTAGCAAAAACAGTAGTAAAAACAATTCACATGCAGTACAAGCTGGCACACTTGAGTATGTAGCAATATTAGTCCACACACAGTTTGAAAAAAAGTAATTAAATTAAAAAGGACTAAAAGCAAGTGCAGAAAGGGTTTATTAGATAGAATGCGGTAAAGAGATGGGACTGGGGGAGTGTCCTAGATCAAATCTACAGTGGGGCGGGCACTGCAAAAGCCACCAAATTTAAACTACTACCAAGAACAGGGAGGGGGGGGTGGAGAAGACAGTTTCAACAGAGCTAGATCTGAGGAATCAGTCCAAATTATAAAACCACAATAAAATGCAGGAAATATACTTAAATCAGCTTATGTCCAGTTGATGTATGCAGACAAATCTCAGTAGCAAGCAACTCTATTTAAAATGATTACAAGAGATGTAACCAACACAGGTTTTAATGTTATCAGAAACCCCCCAAGCTAATTAACACTTAAAGGAATTTCAAAGCAGTTTAGCAACTAGTGCAGTGCTTCAGAGATAAACACAAGACAGTTTCAACAAAGCTAGATCTGAGGAATCAGTCCAAATTATAAAACCACAATAAAATGCAGGAAATATACTTAAATCAGCTTATGTCCAGTTGATGTATGCAGACAAATCTCAGTAGCAAGCAACTCTATTTAAAATGATTACAAGAGATGTAACCAACACAGGTTTTAATGTTATCAGAAACCCCCCAAGCTAATTAACACTTAAAGGAATTTCAAAGCAGTTTAGCAACTAGTGCAGAGCTTCAGAGATACACACAAGACAGTTTCAACAGAGCTAGATCTGAGGAATCAGTCCAGATTATAAAACCACAATAAAATGCAGGAAATATACTTAAATCAGCTTATGTCCAGTTGATGTATGCAGGCAAATCTCAGTAGCAAGCAACTCTATTTAAAATGATTACAAGATATGTAACCAACACAGGTTTCAATGTTATCAGAAACCCCCCAAGCTAATTAACACTTAAAGGAATTTCAAAGCAGTTTAGCAACTAGTGCAGAGCTTCAGAGATACACACAAGACAGTTTCAACAGAGCTAGATCTGAGGAATCAGTCCAAATTATAAAACCACAATAAAATGCAGGAAATATACTTAAATCAGCTTATGTCCAGTTGATGTATGCAGACAAATCTCAGTAGCAAGCAACTCTATTTAAAATGAATACAAGAGATGTAACCAACACAGGTTTTAATGTTATCAGAAACCCCCCAAGCTAATTAACACTTAAAGGAATTTCAAAGCAGTTTAGCAACTAGTGCAGAGCTTCAGAGATACACACAAGACAGTTTCAACAGAGCTAGATCTGAGGAATCAGTCCAAATTATAAAACCACAATAAAATGCAGGAAATATACTTAAATCAGCTTATGTCCAGTTGATGTATGCAGACAAATCTCAGTAGCAAGCAACTCCATTTAAAATGATTACAAGAGATGTAACCAACACAGGTTTTAATGTTATCAGAAACCCCCCAAGCTAATTAACACTTAAAGGAATTTCAAAGCAGTTTAGCAACTAGTGCAGAGCTTCAGAGATACACACAAGACAGTTTCAACAGAGCTAGATCTGAGGAATCAGTCCAGATTATAAAACCACAATAAAATGCAGGAAATATACTTAAATCAGCTTATGTCCAGTTGATGTATGCAGACAAATCTCAGTAGCAAGCAACTCTATTTAAAATGATTACAAGAGATGTAACCAACACAGGTTTTAATGTTATCAGAAACCCCCCAAGCTAATTAACACTGAAAGGAATTTCAAAGCAGTTTAGCAACTAGTGCAGAGCTTCAGAGATACACACAAGACAGTTTCAACAGAGCTAGATCTGAGGAATCAGTCCAAATTATAAAACCACAATAAAATGCAGGAAATATACTTAAATCAGCTTATGTCTAGTTGATGTATGCAGACAAATCTCAGTAGCAAGCAACTCTATTTAAAATGATTACAAGAGATGTAACCAACACAGGTTTTAATGTTATCAGAAACCCCCCAAGCTAATTAACACTTAAAGGAATTTGTGCCACCAAGCTGTAGGATCTGGCTTTTAGACTCCTTTAGGAGTGAAGGAACTTGGCATCTTCAAGTAGTAGGAAGGTAAGATCTCAATCCCTCTATTCTTTTCTGCTTCATGCCCCCCTTTCCCCACCAGAAGTTACTATCCCAGTTTGGACTATTAGCTAATGCTACTGATTCAGGATATGCTATCAGGAAGTTGCTAAGTGACTCTGTTTCCTCTTGGATGGGGGTGACAGCTGGTGTACCACTAAGGTTTTGTAGTTGATCTCCTCTTATTCTGTCTCTTTCAATTTGAGATGTAATAATATTGCTGTGGACTTCCTATTATTTCATAGGCTTTGGGTGTGCCTTCCTATTGTGGCAGCTGCACTGTAAAACTTAATTTCACAAATTAGAAAGATGGATTTCAGACGGCTCTCTACCTACCTGTCGGCACTCAAAATGATGAGTGGTGGCAAGCCAAAAAAAAGATGAAAATCCCAAGAGAATGAATTCTTAACATTGCTCTTTTCCTTTTTTTTTGGGGGGGGGCTCCCATGCACCTCAATATATACCATCTCAGAGATCGCCATATCTCAGAGAAAAGGGAATATCCAGGAAATGGCCATCTTGGACTTAGTATATGTAAGCCTGTTTTGGGGCCATTCACTCTCAATGTTTTGGGACTCACTTTAGCAGGTCTTAACATTTCAAATTATTACCTTTCAGACAAGCCCTACCCCTTGGTTTCTCAAAGAGCAAGACTGAATTCTGTGATATGAAGGTGGTTTGTAGCCCTGATGTGCTGCCAATGGCTATTTAGTCCTACTCTGTTGTCCTTATTTTTCAAGTAGGTTATTCGAATGCCTGAGCTTTTCATGTAATGGAGCAGTGTCAGTCTCTTAGCAAATATCCTCTGATGTAGAAAATACTAATTTATAGTTTATGTACTGTGTCAATTCACAGGTTCTATAACTTCTACTTTTAAAAATATAATTGTCAGTGCAGTTCTTCTACCCCATGTTCCTCTATAATAGTTGCATCCTGCTTAAACTTAAACAGACAGACATGGATCAACTCATCTCTGTATAAAACTCAATTGCCAGACTCATCTTGGGAGCAGACTCTGATACCCATTACTGTGTTATTTAGTGTCAGCTTGGCTAGTTGACCTAAATGATACCTCGGGAGTTACCTGGGATAAAGAGGTTGTGGTTGTACTAAGCTCTTCCACACCTATGCCCTTCACCAGCAAAATAGTCCTACTTTATCGAACTTCCTCATTTGGTACTCCCCATGACATTCCGTGCTTTCAATATCCTTTTCTGTTTTACCTCCAATACCTTCAGAGCTGGTAACTACAGCTTTTCCATTACCTCCTTCTGAAAATTCCTTGGTCAGATAAATGACCCTTATGAACATCAGGTGTTTCAGCTATATGGCGATTCTGATTGCGCATGATGTTTATGTTTTAAGTCGTATTAATGGACAGTTACAGGCCTGTGCTTCATATGCTTAGTCAAACACTCTGCTTGTGCTATGCTGATGAGGTCATGACAAGGCCAAAATATGCATATCCATAGCTAGTGGGGTTTGGCTTTATTGGCCTGAAATTATACATTAAAACGACTTCAAACATAAATGTCATGGGCAATCAGAATCACCATATAGCTGAAACACCTGATGTTCATAAGGGTTATTTGCATATATCCCATGTGCCTCTCTTATAGGAGGTTTGGAAGGTCACTCATTGGAAGTTTTCGCTTGGCTGGAGTTTTCATTTAGTTTTTACTGATTGGTTTTTCAGTGTGACCTTCTAACTCTTTGTTTTAATTTGTTAGTTGGGATATTTTGCAGTCACCCTAATAATAATGGACATCAGCTGGGTATAACAACCCTGTGTTCCTTATGCTTAGTCAAACACTCTGCTTGTGCTATGCTTATGAGGTTATAACAAGGCCGAAATGTGCATATACATAGTTAGTGGGGTTTAGCTTTATTGGCCTGAAATTGTCCATTAAAATGACTTCAAATATAAAAGTCATGAACAATCAGAATGCCATATAGCTGAAAAACCTGATGTTCATAAGGATCATTTGCATATAGCCCATGTGCCTCTGTTACAGGAGCTTTGGGAGGTCACTCATTGAAAGCTATAGCTTGGCTGGAATTCTCATTTGGTTTTTACTGATTGGTCAGATAAATCAAAGAAATGAATGATACCTCTTCAAACTTTTATAAGTAGCTCAACTTACATTTGCAACCAGCTGTGTTGATTACCAACTAGTGTAATACCTATCTATGTGACCTATCCTATTGAATGACATATTTTGTGCCATTTGTGTGTATTTTGAGTTATTGTGAAATTACAAGTCTTTATCTGTATTATTATTTAAGTCTTTATGAGGCTGAACACTATTCTATTTTTTTGTATATCTGTACTTGTCCTATTTGGAGACTTTAACATCCAACCCCTTTTTTCAGGTCTCCCCTGAAGATTCATCATGGGCACTTGTTACCTAGTTAACAAATTATAACTAAACCTATGTTGCTCAACAACTGAAAGTACTATCCCACATCTGGAAGAAAGTTGGGGTTAGAATATCACTGGTTAGTGATGGCTTGAAAGGAGTGATGAAGGGTTGCAATCAGTGACAGACTGAGAACATTTACTGCTGCAATGGAATGTTCACTCAGTATATTTTTATGAACAGTATGCTTGTCTTTTCTGCAGTGATGTTGAAGAAAAGTACACCACCAATGCTGTATATGCATACTAAGCTAGTTTTACAATGCTAATGTTGGAGACAATGGCAGAGAGTCTTTAAAAGTGTAATTCTCCACCTTGAACTTCACATCTGATGTATGACCATAAAGTAAAGGGCTTTAAATGCAAACAAGATGACAATATTCCAAGCCATTATTAATATGCAGCCTTGCAGATATCCCATGGCATAAAAAGAGAGTGATTTTGATTATTGTGGATTATAATTGTTGTACATTATGGCACAACTATATTCTAGAAAGCTCCTTTAGCAGATTGACTCCAACCAATGGTATGAGCAAAAATTCAGAAAAGAGAAAAACTGATTTGCTAAATCTTAACTTATTCAGGTATGTTGAAAATTACAGAGAGACAGCTAATAATGAACTTGTTAACGAGTGTCCAACTAAGCACTATCACTGCTCAAAAGTGCAATTTGTCCTGTTTATCATTCAGACACACTATAGGCTACATAGATCAGACTGCATTGAACTGTCTAAAGCAATGACTTGTTCATAGATAAGAATGCTACTGTTAAAATGAGTCATTTATGGTTGTAGATGACAATAGCCAAAATGCATGTGTATATTTAGTTAAATATAAAGGGAACAATGAATGACACACAAGCAATAAAGAGTAAGAGCAAAACTGCTGCTTTCCTTTATTAGATTAAAAATTAAAGTAAGTCATTTCAGCTGCAATTACAGACTTGATCAGACCACAGACAAAAAGAGTCACAATACCTATCAACTTGCATGTAATTAAAATAAGGGAATACTTTTCAGTGAAGGACCATCTATGAAACTATTTGGCTGGGTATACACTGGAATTTTAGTAAAACAAAAACTCGGGTATAAATAATTTAAAATTTAGTAAAACAAAAACTGGTAGGCTGTTATAGAATTATATATGCATAGAACAAGGCTGTAGGCTACATATGTGAAATATTAAAAATAATTAAAAAAATAAAATGAAGGTTAAACAGTTTTGCCTCAAAGCAAACTAAAACATTTTTTGTGTATACACACTGGAGGTTTAGCTTTATTATTTTAGACAAACCAGCAATCGAAGTGAATATTAGCTGCACACGCATAAAGAAACAATATTGCACAAGCAACACTTTAAGCATAATGATTCATATTGTTTCTGAAAAGTTCACATGTATGGAATTGACAGCCTGCATATCAACCACATTTTCTTTCTGTATGGATAGCTTATACATTTCGATTTTATAGTTCACACATTTCTTCCTTAATACTGCATCCAAGATCTTAGCAATCTTGCATAAGCTAACCTTTTGGATGATCACAAATATAAACACGGTATTACAGTGTGTCAAAGTATGCTTAACAAATGCATTCTAAAGGTCACCATGAGAAATATTGCATATGTCTTAACGGATTTTATTTTAAAAGAGTGTGACACATTTCCACAAATAAAACATGTATCATGTAGAAAAGTTATCACGCAGTGCCACTTGGGAAAAGTTGATATTTAAGGATATTTCATTTAGATTTTGTGAACATAAAATCTTTACATTGCTGAATAAGTTAAACAAAACAAAACTGCTCATTGTAAAAATGTTTTGTGACTTAAATTAAAATAGTATTTTGAATTAACTTACATAATACTGCAACCTTTGATAGGACAAGTGCTGAGTATCTGCTTTCATAGATTAGGTTACTGCTTAGGCAAATTTATTGGCATCCATCTCTCAAATTCATAATAAGCAGGTTATGATCAAGAAACCCAATCATAATCCATAATCCTGAAAATGGAGAACATCAGTATCTGTGCAGTAACTGATACCTGGTTCAAGGATCCAGAGAGCACCCCTGCAATACCAGGCTACAACTCTTACCACACTTTTCGGCCACCAAACCAGGACCGAAGCACTAAAAGCGGAGGAATGTCCATACTCACCAAGGATATTCATGCCTCCAGACTAGTTGCCCAACACAATGTATCTGAAATTCTACAGGTGCAACTAACACTAGGTAAGACTACATTCCAAACTGTAGCTTGCTACAGATCCCCACCATGCCCCAAGTTTCTCACTATACCTTTCTAAACATACTAGGTAATATTAAGATACAACCAAACACCCTAATACTGGGTGATTTCAACTACCCTGCCATTAATTGGGAAAACTACTCGGGTACCAGCACCTTTGCCCAATGGTTCTTGGAATTCATAAATTGCAATGCCCCGGACCAACTAATCCATAATCCCACCAGGGGCTCAAATATCCTAGACCTGGCCATTACCAACATGGGAGATCGATACTCCACACCAGTGGTCACCCCCTCATTGGTCAGGTCTCACCATAAGCTAATCACCCTTGACGTCCAGTCCACATCCCACCCCCCACCCCCAGTAGGGAAACCTCCATAAAAAACTTCTCCAAAGCCAACTTCATGCTACTTAAGTCAGAAGTGACAAACTTCATGACACCCATGCAGATGGGAAATGGAAGTTTGACTGCTGAATCCTACACTAAGGCACTGTATGAGCACTTCCACTTGTGCATGAATCATGCCATTCCAAACAGAATCAAGACTGTCTCCTCCAAAAAAAAGGAACCCAATCTGGTGGTCCCCTTCCATAAACAAACTATACAACAGAAGGAAGAAACTGTTGCAGAATAGAGGGAAATCCCAGGATGCAAAAAACTTCCTTACCAGCCTCAGTAAGAAGCTGAGATCCCTCATAAAATCCTTCAAAGCTAGTTATGAAAATAAAATTGCCAAAGATTCCAAGGACAACCACAAGGCATTCTATAGTTATGTCAAGAATCTAAATGGCAATGCTCAGATCTGCTCTGAGCTACAGTAGAATGGCATTAAATATACTGATCCCAAGGATATGACCAATATCCTGGCAGATCGATTCAGTGCCAACTTCACCCCTCTCTCACCCCCTAAAGGGCCCATCTCAATACCAAAAGATTGCCAAATTCCTGTACTCATGGCCACACTGGTAAAAATGCACTCTCCAAAGCTAAGAATAAAGTATCCATGGGACCAGATGACATCCCAGGCTGTGTACTACATGAACTACAAAATTAACTGGCACCTCAACTAAGTGTCATGTTTAATCATAGTCTCACCTCAGGCTTCAGGCCCAATGAGTGGCCCAAAGCTACAGTTATCCCACTCCACAAGGGAGGATCCACCTTGGATCCTAGGGAACTATTGTCCCTTCAGTCTGACGAGCCTGATCTGCAAAGCCTTGGAACGCATTATCATGAAACTT
The DNA here is from genome assembly GCF_019279795.1 of Protopterus annectens. Classification (NCBI taxonomy): domain Eukaryota; kingdom Metazoa; phylum Chordata; order Ceratodontiformes; family Protopteridae; genus Protopterus; species Protopterus annectens. Next base: position 300,347,881 of record NC_056736.1, on the reverse strand, counting down.
ATAAACAAAGACATTGGCAACCTTCAAACACTGGACCCCATCCAGTTTGGTTTCGTAAAGGGCTGATCTTGTCTCCTCAACCTGATTGACTTCTTCGAATCAGTCTCCAGAGCTGTGGATGAGGGTAAGGCGGTTCACACAGCCTATCTGGACCTTGCCAAGACCTTCAACACCATCCCCCACTCTGTAATTATAGATAAACTTACTAAGCTGGGCATTAATCCTTATGTCACTCGATGGGTTGCCAACTGGCTTACTGACAGAACCCACACTGTAAAATTAGCCGACTCAAAATCCACCTCCACACAAGTGACAAGCAGAGTACCTCAGGGTTCAGTCCTGGGACCACTCTTGTTTGGCATCTGCTTCTCTGAAGTCCAGGCCAGCACTAAGGGACTCTGGCTAAAAAAGTTTTCAGAAAACTGCAAACTGGGAGCCATTATTGAATCTCCAAATGATGTGGATATTCTACAAAAGGGCCATACAGAAACAGATGCTTGGTGCCAGAGCCATGGCCTCAAGCTCAATGCCAAGAAATGTATAGTTACCCCCTTTGGGAAAAACCATGTACCCATGAATTACCACATAAGTGGCAGTACAATAAACACTGAAAGTGTGATAAGGGACTTAGGGACACAGGTGGACAGTGGTCTCACTTTCTATAACCACATAGCCACAACAGTCAGGAAATCCTTCTATGTGGCACACCTAATCACTAAGGGCTTTTCATCCAGAAAAAAAGGAGGTCATTGTCCCACTGTACTCGTCCCTCATTAGACCTATTAGAGAGTAGAACGCCCCATTTGGTATGAACCTCATAAGACATCTGCAACAACTGGAAAGGCCACAGAAATACCTCACAAAAAGAATCACAGGCCTAAAGCAGATGCCCTATGCTGACCATCTAAAAAAACTCCAGCTATACTCTGTTGCATATCGCCTACTCAGAGGTGATCTCTGCTTAACATACAAGGTCATGTCAAACCCAGTGCTGTTGGACATACTACACTTAAAGAAATCCCAATCCCTCAGAGCTACACACTCCAGGGATCTAAATCTGGTCATCACAATGTGCAAAACATGCTGGAGGGATAGGTTCCTGACCCATAGACTCCCAGCACTCTGGAATAGACTGCCCATACATGTCAACCTGAGTGCCTCTTTGACCTTCTTCAAAAGGAACTTTGATGACTGGATGGGAGATAGGAAATTCACCCAGGGTTCACGTCAGTTGCCCTGCTAGACAGGGGACCAGGGAAGTAAATATTCTGGGAAGAAATATCCAGGGAATTGATATGGCTAGGCTTGTATAGGCCCTAGGGCCAATAGCCTAGTACCAACCTATGAACCTATGAACCTATATTATTATCAGCACAAAAAAGATGTACTCATCCTTTTTATCTTTGTGGAATAACAGTCAGTTATAGTTCATTTTAAGCATACATGCATCGAGTATGTTTTGCAGTGAATATATTTAAAAAAAAAATCACAGCGTTGCAGTTCAAAACCAGTGAGTGGAGATTATGACAGAGATCAGAATGAAAGACAATCAGTGCATACTGCTGACATTGTACTGGATATAACTCCCTTTATTAAAAAAATAAATAATTCATATATTACCCATTTTAATGTTACTTTTAATCAAACCTGTTTGAAAATGATGTAACTGATGTCAAGGGTGTCTGAATAATAGCACTGTTGCTCATGGATAATACTGACTATAAATCGTGAAACAATGCAAATGATGTTCATGATGTCTGTATAATGGAATTTTATTCCTGGGCCTCTGATGCAAAAAGGACACTGCTCAGTCAGACTTTCACTGTAACAAATACCAATAAATAAATAAACATCTGAGGATATAGATATATGCCTAGAGATAGACAGAGAGATAGAAAGAGATATAGAGAGATGTTGATATAGAGATATGTAGAGGTAGATAGAGAGATATATCTAGAGACAGAAAGATAGAAAAATACAAATTATGGAGACATACCTAAAAGTAGATAGAAATGGAGAGAGTTAGAAATATATCTAGAAACAGACAGAGATATGGAGAAGCATTAAGACATAGCTAGAGAAATAGAAAAGTAGACAGCAATGTATCTAGAAATAGAGAGACCAAGATAGAGAGACAGAGATATAGAAATATGTCTAGAAATAGAGAGAGAGATCTAGAGACAGATAGAGAGATAGATACAGAGATATATCTAGAAGCAGTGAGCTAGGGATAGATAGAGAAATATAGAGATAAGAGATATAATTAGAGACAGAGAGATGGAAATAGAGATACTAAACTCTCAGTTAACTGGAACTCAAGCAACCGGCACTCTCAAGCAACCAGCAAAAAAAAAATCCTGTCTTACACTTTCTGCCCCCCCCCCCCGCAGAAACATAACTTACGTTTTTAGAGGTTTTAAAAGGAAGATAAGGATAAATTCCCTCTCTCCCCAACCTGAGAACAAGTCAAAACAAACAAATAGTATAGGGTACAGTATTGGTCAGGCCTGTTTTTAATAGTATCTCTCAAGCAACAGGAAACTGCAGTTATCCGACATGTACCAATCCCCATGTGTGATGGGTAACTGAGAGTTTACTGTAGAGAGACAGAAATATATCTAGAGATAGAGACAGACAGAGATATATCTACAGATAGAGAAAGAGAGATAGTGAGAGAGAGATACAGAGTAATAGAGATAAATAGATGGATAGAGATTTAGAAAGATGTAGAGAGATACAGCTATACAAATAGAGACAGAGATAGGGAGAAATATACTGATATATCTAGAGAGAGAGGGAGATATATGTAGAGATAAAAGAGAGATAGAAACATGTCTAAAGAGATATAGAGATATATCTTGAGAAAGAGATAGCGATAGAGATGTGTACGTGTGTGTGTGTGTGTGTGTGTGTGTGTGTGTGTGTGTGTGTGTGTGTGTGTGTGTGTGTGTGTGTGTGTGTGTGTGTGTGTGTGTGTGTGTGTGTGTGTGTGTGTGTGAGTGTGTGTGTGTGTGTGTGTGTGTGTGCATATATCAGCTTGATAGTCAGACAACAGTGGGGAAAGGAAAATGAGAAACTCCACAAAACAGCCCATAGTGGACTTTGGCCATTACCTTTTGGCCATTTTATAGTATGTACATGATTCACAAGCTCAGAAACGTATAAGACATTCATGGAAGCCTGATATATATTATGCAATGACAATATATGCAACATACATTAACATGGGCATTGACTAACTCAGTATGAGGTGACTACATACTGTTACTCTTCATGGAAGTAGTAGGGTTAAATATATTTATGAGTACAGACAATAAATCATGTGAAAAGTGAGGAAGGAGAATATGTAGAATATTCAGTTTTAAAAAGGGCAGTCATACTTTAAGATTCAGATGGAGGAGAATGAATGCACAAATCTTCTTCTTCTTCTTTCGGCTTTTTCCCGGTTAGGGGTCGCCACAGCGGATCACCTTGTCCGCACATTGAATGGCAGTGGAGTTTTACGGTGTCGAGTTGCCAGCCCGGCGCCCAACCTTCCACAGAAGGCACACTCACACGCACACCTAGGGCCAATTTAGAGTGTCCAATCCACCTGCAGCATGTCTTTGGGATGTGGGAGGAAACCGGAGCACCCGGAGGAAACCCACGCGACCACAGGGAGGACATGCAGACTCCGCACAGAAGGCACCCCAGCCGAGGATCGAACCGGAGAACCTCTTGCTGTGAGGCGGCAATGCTAACCACTGCACCACCGTGGCCGCCCTAATGAATGCACAAATAATCTAGTTAAATATATCATTTAATATAACAAATGCAGGCTGAAAGCTGAAGTTCTTAAAGAGATATATGGTAAACTGTTGCTTAATGTAAGGATAACGTGCTTAAACTTTTCTGTCAGGCTCTTTACATAAATCATTTATGAATATTCAGATATTAGTAGTAGTGAGATGAATTCTAAAACTGATAAGCAAAAGTTAAGTACTTATCATAACAATAGATCCTTTCATTCCAGTCTGTCTGATACAACATATAGGTCCTGGAACCACTGTGCAGATCTGATCTGGCATAGAGAATGCTCTAGCCTCGAGTCCCTTTAAGAAATCTTCCTTCCCACAATGCCACTGTCACCTTAACTACCACAGATTTAGTTTGATGCCTGGATGACAGAAACCTGAATGATATATTTTGCTTTGGATCCAGGCATTCAAGAGAGCGATCCTTCACGTCTTATATGATAGAAGAATATAGAAAGGTGGATTGTCATATTGGATGGACTAGAATGAAAGGATCTATTGTTATTGTAAGTACATAACTTTCAAATCCTCTTCATACCATCTGTCCAGTCTGACGTTTGGGTCAGAATTTCTAGATAATTATATGCCTAAGTGGGATCATGACAGGAACCCTTTCAGAATGGAGGCACTGAAGGTGGCTGTAGCTGTGGAAATGCAGTTCAATTTATACTGCTCAATGAGGGTACGTATGGAAGACCAACTAGCTGTCTCACAGACGTCAGTCAGGGACTGAGCTCTGACAAAGGTAGTACAAGTAGCCATTGCTCTAGCAGAGTGGACTCTAGATCTGCCTAAAAATGGTTCATTGTGAAGTTCACTGATAAAGGAAATGCAGGCCTCTCAGCTATCTTTAAAGTGTGACTTTTGATGCATTCATGGACAATTTATTCTGTGCAAAAGAGAAGAACAGCTGTTCATCTTCCCAAAATGTAGCAGTCCTGTGTAGGTAGAAGTGTAATTGTCTGTGAGCATCTAGGATATGCAAAAGATATTCCTCCTTATTTTGAGAACCGGGAAAAATATAGGTAAATGAATAAACTGTGACATGTTATGCTCAGAAGAGATTCTGGGAACAAAGAAGGGATTAGTCCTCAAGGTTGCTGTATCATTTTGAAAAGCAAGGAATGAAGAAACTAAGGAAAGAACATACCTCTCTTACACCCTCCAAATGGATGTAATTCTTACCAGGAAGATGGTTTTCCAAAATAAAAATCTGAAGTAATGCTTCTAAAATAAAATTCGGATCCCATAGTGGGACTTGATAAACAGGGAGATATCTTTGAGTAAGGCCTTGCAGAACTTGTGGGAATCCAAAGAAAATGGTCCTGAGCCCCAGGATAGAAGTACAAAATAGCCACTAACTGAACTTTAATGGAAGAGAAACTATAACCCTCCTGGAAAAGAGAAGAATGAAAATGCAAAACATCTGGGATAGAAACCAAAAATGGGCGGGCATTTTGATTAGTGGCCCATAATCCAAATCCCTTTCACTTATTCTGATATGTCTTTCTAGTAAACAATTTCTGAGAAGCTATGAAGATGTGGACTACCTCTTAGTAAAATGAGGAGTTCCTCCTCATCAACAGAATTGGAGAAACCATGCAGTTAGTCTCAGTTTGGGAAGGTCCAGGTAAGAAGGGCCAAATATGACATTGCAGTGGATCCAGGAACCAATGAGAGTCTCTCAGATGAGGCGTCAGAGGGTGAAACCAGATCTGTCTTGGCCAGTATGTGGCAATGAGGATGACAATAGTCTTGTACCATAGAGCTTTCTGTAGGAATCTTTTGATCAAAGGAAATCATAGATATGCATAGAGTAGTCCAGTTGTCCAATGCTGAAATAGAGCATCCCTGGGTTTCTGTCCTGGTGAGGGAATCATGTAAAGAATCTGGCACATTTGGTATAGGACTAGGTAGCAAATAGGTCACAGCATGGCTTGCTCCAGCAACTGACTATCTATCAAGTGATCCTTGGATAGTGGGACCACTCATGAGGCTCCAGAAGATTCCTACTGAGCCTGTCTGCTGGAATGCTTGCCTTCCTAGGAATATGTGCTGCCACTAGAAAATGATTAGAGGCCATCATCTATTTCTGTAGTCTCTTGGCCTTGTGACATTCTTTCGTGTTTGTTAATATATCAGATGACTGTCATACTGTCTATGTGGATGGGGCTCACATCTTGGGGAAGATAATCCTGAAGTTCCAGCAACACATGCAGAATTGCCCTTAATTCTAAGTCACTGATGGGAATTCTGGCCTTGTTCTCTTACCAAAGACCTTGGCCCATCCCCCTTCATAATAACCTCCCCACCCAAGTGAGGAAGCATCCATGATCACCTTTGCTGAGATTAATGTAGGATGAAATGGTCTGCCTTCATATATCAAAGGTAATGGAGTAGCAACTGCAGTGTTCTCATGTGGTATTGGGCATACTGAACTATTAATATAGAAAATACCAATAGACCTAGGCTTCTGAGGACTAGATGTGTTTATGTATTTATTTATTGGCATTTGTTTAATGGGAAAGTCTGACTGTGTCATAAGAGCCTATTTTTCAGTGAAGGCCTGGGGAGAAAAGTTCCATTTAGCAGAGAAAAACTGTTCTTCAAAGACATTACATAAAAAAATATGAAAATTATACATTTCAAAAATAATCAACAATATTGTAAGTCTTAGAGATATAACAAAAATATGTTACCAAGAGAGTAATAAGAAAAAGCAAAGTAAAATGTTATACAGTTCTGGAGCATGCCCTTTTGGCAGTTCACTGTAGTAATAAGTAAATGCTATGTGTTTAATTTAAAGGGCCGGATTCAATAAAGCTTACACTGAGTGTACACTGTTCTGAGTGAACAGACAACCAGACATAATGCACACCTTCTTCCTCCTAATTTTAGTTTTCCTACTGATATTCTTGCAGCTTTAAATATTGGCAGGGATTCATACAGGTTACCACAAAGTGTAGACTACATGTACGCTTGGGTCTATATTTTAACCACAAATGTCCTTTTCAGTGAATACATAAAAAGCGACACATATTGCGTGAACCACGAATACTCTGAACACCCTAAACCGCGAAATTCAAATTCTCGAATTGTCATAGTTGGCCAACCCCACCGCCCACTACATACTACCTACCCAAACAAAATAAATAAACCACATACATACACTAACCAAAACCCTACTTCTAACCCTAAAGCAAAGTTTGCATATACTACCATGTATGCACTTACCTTAACCCACACCCTAACCCTAAGGTGCATAACTATCGCACACTTACCTTAAGGAGCTATACCCAAACAAAATAAATAATCCACACACATACACATAACAAAACCCTACTTCTAAACTTACACTAAACCTTGCATACATTACTATATATGCACTTACCTTAACCTGCACCCTAACCCTAAGGTCTGTAACTATTGCACACTTACCTTACGGAGCTATACTGCAGAAGGGCCAACTATGACAATTCGACATTTCAGATTTTGCGCTTCAGGACGATTAGTGTTTTCGCTGAATACATGTCAACATTTCCGTATTCACATAAGTGGACCTTCGCAGTTTTAATAAGGAACCGTACACTTAGTGTAATCTTTCTGAGTGACTAGGAAAGCATAAAAAATGTGATAAGAATTTTACAGAATACATATTGTGTATACTTAGTGTAAGGCTTTATTGAATCTGACCCCAAGTGTAACTATAAAGGGGGAGAGAGAGATTAGGATAGATTGGTATGAACACAGAGGAGGTAAGAGGTTATGTAAAGTGGTAAAGATGGTAGGATAGTCAGATGAAGATGAAAAAGTGGTGAAGGATAGGGAAACTGCACAGATAGAGGTGGAGAAAAGTAGACAAGATTGATGTTCAACCAGGGGTATAGCACGAGCAGTGCCATGAGTTTGATAGGTGGTCCTTCAGAATATGCTTGAAGAAAGGAACACTGCCCAGTCTGCAGATAACCCTACAGGTGGGAGTTTCCTCAAACACATAACTCTGTCATGACAGGTATTAAATCATGTAGACCAGCCATATCCACTCACATCCTGTTAAACCAACATCACTCCAAATGCAGAAGAGCAACACTTGCATTCTGTAGTCATGTCTGGCACATCCCCCTCCTGTTGGTTGGCCTGTCTCCACAGTGTATGTTGTTAGTGGTAAATCCCAATACCATCTGTGATGCTGTTTGCCAAACACCAATATGAGGTCCTGCTCACAGTGAATGAAAAGGCCCAACACCCACATGATGTTCTTAGATATTGGAGTGTGTTGCCATGCAATTGGCTATGGGAATGTTACCACAGCTGTTCCACATGCAGTCAGCTAGAGGGGGACTGCAATTTGTGCAGAGGCCATCAGCTGATCATGAGCATCACTTACAAAATACAAGCTGCTGCCTAAGCACAGCAGGTGTACTTCACATCCACAAGAGAGGGAGTGAGAGTGACAGACAAAGACAAAGTAAGACAGGGAGGGGTGTGAGAGTAAAACCTAAGCATGTTTTTGTCACATACTTACCAATACGGGGTTTCAACCCCCTGACTGACTATGTATTGCTATCTCATGTCTATGCAGTTATTGCATGTGCCCCATAGCTTACATATTGGGGAGCTGTCCAAAGGTATATGTGATTGTGAGTGACAACTGCAACAGTGATATAGAAGCGGTAAGGTAGGTGTAGTACACGTGCCTGTCCACATGAACAGGTGTCAACATCAGCACAGCCACACTGTCTCAGGAACTCACACACATTAACACAGTTGGCAGGGTCAGGAATAGACTTCCTAACTAGCTAGAGTGCCACAATATAGTAATATGCAGGTATCACATGCACCACAGGGGTTATCAGGATGATATATGGGCAAAGGGTATGTGAAGGTGTCTGACATCAGACGGCATGCTTCAGTAGGCCAGTTGGAGGTGTAGTGAGTGTCAATGGGGTCAAAATCATTACAGGGTGCCAGTACTGACATGCATGGGTGCATTGCTTCACAGGTGTGTAGTGGTTGACTGTGCCAGAAGGCTGTACAAGGCTAGGTGAAGGGTATACCTTGGCATTAGGCCACATGACAATGGTCTGCAGTGTGGCTCAGGGGTGTAATGTCTGGACTGGCCCACACAGGTGGGTATTGTATTCACCATCCAGTCATCTGGGTTACTATTGTGGGTGGCCAGTGCTGTGCAATGCTTGCCATGTATGTGTTCTATAGTCCATGACATGGACAGTGTCTGGCATGTGCAAACATCTCACATGCATGTTCTGTGACATGTGGAACTGTACCTGGGGTGTCCGAGCCATGTTGTGTACACACATTGTTATCATCTGGCCTCATGTGGTGGGAACTGGCGGTGGTCACCAGGTTGGCCCTACACCTAAATTGACAGCATGATACAGGTACTCCCCTGGTGTCAGTAGCATCTTTCCATACAGGGCATGTGTTTAAGGCATAGTATGTCCTTTGTGGGTCACATTTGATGGGACTACAGTTTCTGCTATCTATCAGGCAGGTAACTTTTAAAGCACTGAAGTGAAGGATGTGACAGGCCGAGATAGAGCAGCTGTTGAAGAAGGTTTGCTATGTGAGATGCTGTCAAAGGCTTTGGACAGATCCAGAATTATGGAAGAGAGAAGTTTTCCAAAGTTTCTTTTCTTGTTTATTGTCAAAGGAAAAATATACTTTAAAAATGATCAAAACACGGTAGGTGCAGGTTAAGGCACTTTAATCTTGCAGCAAGGAGACAAAAACGTGCTAGTACAGAGTTTGTCTAACTAGAATCAGGAAATGCAAGTATTTTTATACATTTTCTAATAAGACAATGCCTACCAAGCTGACATAGTGAATCACAAGTTCTGTCATCATTACTTTACAGTGATTGTTTTTACAATATTCTGCTGGTACCATCGATTTTTGTGAGAAACTTCCTAAGAAAAACAACGTGGCCTTGGATACCATCGGTTAGATATATGCAATGTTACCATTCAAGGTACTATGGCTAATTCGAGCACAAAGCAAGTATAGATTGCAGTTAATTTCTCTAACAGTCCTTTGTCTATGTTATCTCTAAACTTCTGCAGCTGCACATGTTCTCATACTTCGAACAGAGCTGATTGTTTAAAATCATTACATTTACAGAATATAGCATTGTTCATTTATTTTTCCTGACCTAGCAGATAATCACCTGCTTCTCAAGTACATTTTCAAAAGGGATAAACATGAATATTGCTGTGCTAGCAATTACTAGGTCAGAGGGAATCTTGTAAGTTTCAGAAAGCACACTGTAGTTTCAAAGAGCATCTTTTCAGTCTCATATGAAACTCAACTGTATATAAAACAGGGCATATAAAATAGAATGAAAAACGTGTTAACTTATTTAGTTTCTAATTAGCATTAAGCATACACACATTAATAGATATTTTTCTGGCATTTATATTATCTAAAAAGGATAATAGTGCAGTAGTTGTATTATGGCCAGGACAGGGTCCATGCTGAGTACTGGTAAAGTCCTGTTCTGAGAAGAGATATTGAAGAACTTGAGTGTGGACACATTTTGCTAGGATTTTTAAAAGAGGGGGAGAACTGCAATAGGATGAAAGCTGGAGACTTCTGTAGAGCTTCCATTCTTGTACAGTAGGATGCCATATGATATTTTCCAAATAGCTTGAACATAAGATTCCAGTATGGATCTATTGATTAAGATAACTGCTGGGTAAGATATGGCTTCTGTTGCCATCTTGAAGTATTCAGGTAAGATGTCTGTAGCTGCAGAGCAAGGTTTAAGTTTAAGTAGCAGTTTTTATAGTAGATATTGTTACAAGTTTTAAGGTAAAGTTGTTAGCATTTGTGGCTAAAGATAATTTGGATTCATATTTTTCAAAGGTTAATGTGGAAGTTGAGAAGGCAGTTGGTAATATGTTATGGATTTGCGTAGGCAAGGGTGATGTGTGTTGGTAAGGGCAGCAATGTTCTCTATAAAGTAAAATCAAATGTAGTTGCTATTTGGGGAGGGGGCAGGTTTGAGAGGAATATGGATCTTTTTTTAGCCAGAACTGAGTAGTATGTGAATAGAAAACCAGAATGTTTTGGGATCATTTTTATGATTAAGTTGTAGTTGGTCATAGTATTGTTTCTTATCTTTATATGTTTGTTTTCAGCTAAATTATGAAGTTCCCTATATCACTGAACATTTTTTGTTTATTTTTTTGTTTGTTTGTTTGTTTTTTTTATGTATCCACTCCCTCCAAGTTTTGTCTGTTGCATGCATAATGTTTTTGGTAAGTTTTTATGGCTGGGGGTGTTTTACTTTAACTCATTTTATACATAGAGGGGCAAGGTTATTTAGGGTGTTTAAAAAAGTATTAAAAATTGTAACTGCATCATCTAATGGGAGAGTGTTTACTATAGATGAGTTGAAGGACCTTAGGATATTGTTGAATAAATCTTTGTTAAATTTTGTGAGATTCCTGGTTGGTTTAAGTTGGTGGTTATTGAGGTGACAAATGGTAAGTCAATGTGTGTATGCAGTGAGATGTTCCCTTAGGGAGTTAGGATAGATTCCACTGATAGTCTATTTACTGGGGTCTGAGATGAAATTCCAATTAAGAATAGTGCCCTTATTGTTTTTGTTGTATCTAGCACATGCTGAGATTACTTCAGTTGGACCAAATAGATTTATGCAGGATGAGGGACTGTCAGAGGTGACATTTTGCCAGTCAATATTCAGAGGACCTAGAAAGATTTTTTTTTCATAAGTAATAGTACTAGATACTTAAGAGAGAAATTCTTTGAGCATGGGTATGTTGTTTCATGAGAAATGTAAAGCACAATAATACAGAGTGATTTTTTTAGAGTCTAACTTTAAAGTGTTATGATTATTTTGGCTGAGTGAAATTTGGGGATGAAGCTGAAATAGGAGAAGAGGTTATAAGAATTGTGGTACACGAGGGTGACTCTGCCTCCTTTTTTGTTGGGTCAGTCTGTCCTCATAATGGTATAGCCTAGAGGTAGTATTTCTGTATCTTTCATAGTGGATTTAAGCCATGTTTTAGTCATGACTAGGATACCTGGGGTATAAAGCGATATCCAGGTATGTACAGCTGTAATTTTATCACAACTAGTATGAAGATTTAATGTCACCAGACTTAGTTTTTTGTATGGACATGTGCTTAATGGAGTGGGAGAATCTTATGTCTGTGAATGGAAATTGGATTGGGTGAAAATGTCTTTGTATAAGAAATAAAGGATGCTTTAGAGGAGGGCTGGCTTATAACTGAAGGAGTTGTTATCTGGGCTGTTTTGGTACTTGCAGGAACTGATGGTGTTGAGGTTTGCATTTAGAGTAGCAGGGCCAGAGTTGAGTTTAATGTCCCCACACATATGAATCTTTGAGTTCTGAAGCAAAAATTTGGAATTACTTTTAAGGATGGGTATGAGTGGATGTTTTGTTTTGAGGAGGAGTGATTATAGTGAAGTATTTTATATTTAAGACAGAGATTAGTGGAGAGATTGAAGATTAGTTGTTATAATTGTCTAGATTAAGTAGGAGGTTGGAGTAGTGCAGTTTAAGAGAAAGTGACAGCATGCACAGTGGGAAGTCAGTCCTAGCACAGGAGAGAATAATGTAAGGAGCAGAATTTTGTATACAAGAGTTACTGATCAGGGGATAAGTGGTAGATGGCTAGATTTAATGAAAAAAGTCATTTATATACAAAAGTAGATGGAAACTTGATGGATTAGTGGTGGAGTAAAAGGGCAGTGGTTGTCTAGAATGTAGAGAAAAAGGTTTAGATGACTACGAGATTAGGTAATATATATCGTGGGATGGAGTTTCAAGCTATATTCATGTTGAGTTGTCAACCTGGTAGAGGTTGGCTGGGATGGATGAGAGAGAGGCTGACATGATTAAGAGATTAGGTAATAATATTGTGGAGGAGGAGATTTGTGCTATCCTGATGTTGAATGTTTGAATCTGTTAGTGGGTTGGGTATGGTGCAGAATAAACGTAGAGTAAGGAAGGGTGGGTAAGAATTGGGGGTAAGACATGGGCAAATAGAGCAGGATAGACATGCTGAAAATGTTTGGAGATAACAAAATAAATAATCATGTATTATACTCATAGCAGGTCAAACTTCAAGTCAGCTATTGTATGCAGCTATAAGGATAGAAAAGTACCAAACACAGCAGATGTAAAGGGTATGGTGCTTAACAGTGTAGTGTAATATTCTTAGCTAGAGTTTATTCATTTGACTTAAGGATGTTGAACTTTCCCTTTGAGTGTAATGGGGAAGGCAGAGGGTGGGGGGGATTCTTAATTAAATGGCAGCTATTATAGGGTATGATACTTAATAGTATAGTATAATACAATTAGACAAAGTTTGGTTTTTTTTTGAGAGAAGGATGTTTGGACTTTCCGTTTGGATGTAATGAGAAACGCTGAGGGTAAGGGAAAAACTGAAGGATCAAATAGCAACTATTAAGACTATGTTTAACAACATTCAGGCTACGATTTGTATGCTAACTTAGGGTAGATGTTACATTACACATTTTACAGAATTATCGGGCAGGCTTTTATGGGATATTAGGCAGGGGTGATGCTGACTATGCCCTCTGTACATGTGCATACCATTTACATGTAAGAAGACACACATGTACAATGTATATATAGCAGTAGTGTCTAGGCATCTATTTTAGCAATAACATACTTGGCCAGAAAGTGTAGTTGTCCTTGACTAATTTCGGTCAGGAAATCCCTGTGTTCTTGCAGTTAGATAGCAGGTATGTGCTGAGTTTAAAGATGCAGCTATATAGGTTTGGAACAGTAAGACTAGGAATGCATGCACAAACAGAGATGCTGTTGAAATAAAGTCTACAAAGCTAAGAGATCAAATGGGCAAAGTATTAACATGTGACACTTAAATTAATAAACAGAGATACTGCAATGTTAAGTCATCCAAGGAATTAGCTTTTTTGGAAGAAGTTATCCTTACAGTCCCCCAGATGCAGCTTTGGCTTAAGTGGTTTGCATACCAGAAACTGTACACCAATAAGGGGTTGTATGGATTTAGATGTGTTCTGGTATTATATATAATAAGCTGGATGTTAAGTCTACAATAAGTCCTGTGCCAAGAACTATGCACTTTATACATCATAGTGTAGTAGGGGTATTTGAGGGGGTCATACAGACTAATTTCCTAACCAGGGTGCACAAATGACCTTTAAATCCAATATTGGTGAGCATGATTTTCATTTAGGTCCAGTTAGCATTTTATTTCTGGCAGTAACGTGCATTATATATAAATTGTTTAACTCTGCAAATCTCTAACAAGTTTTTTTCCTGTTCATGTTTTTACGTCTAGTATGATTTGATATGGTTTTGGAAGGTAAGTTGAATCTTGTTAGACTTTATGTTGTAGTTTATTTATGATAAGGATTAGACAGGGCATTTTGTTAGTATTCTATGGCATTGCTCTATACTGTACTATTAAATGTGTTGTAAATGTGCAGAAAGTTCCTTAGAAATATTGCAATTATGAATGTCTCTAATAAATACATGAGGTTTTTACATTCCATGCAGTCCAACATAGAAATCCTCATCTTTTTATTTTCAGTGATTCAGTAAATGAAACACGAGTAGCAGGGGATGCTTAAGTACAGCTTTCTAGTTATGGTGGAGTCAGTATTTGTTTAGTTGTATTTGTTTCAATATTTCAATGTATCATCTTGGCTAAGAACCTCAGGAGAGATCATGACAAGCCATTCTCCATGTAGACCAGGTCCAAAGCACCCTCTCTGAATACCAGATGTCCACTTTACTTTTAAAATCTGCATATTCTCAGAGAGTTGTCTCTCTGCTGCCAATTTGTCAGTATTTGTTTAGTTGTAATTATCCACTTTAGATGACTGCCAGTACAACCACAGCCCTCTTCTCCTTTTCCAATGTTATTAATCAAAACCGAAACAACAAAAAGCTTTCTTCTGCCCTCTTTCTTGATCTCTCCAAAGCCTTTGACATGGTTAGCCAACAACTACTCATACACATACTTACAACTATTCCCCTAGATGCCCAGGCTATCCAAAGGTTCAACTCTTATCTGAGTGGAAGACAACAGGCTGTACTATGGCAGAACAAACTATCTTCCCTTCTATCTATCACCCTTGTGGTCACTCAGGGCTCTATATTAGGACCCCTATTATTTTCTATCTTTATTAATGACCTGTACACCGTCATCCTAACAGCAACCTTCATTCAATATGCGGATGACTCCACTTTGATTTGCTCTGCCACCTCCCCTTTAAGTCTGCAAAATCTATCCCAAAATGTTTTTAATACTGTTGAAAACTGGCTCTGTAATCGATGTCTCCTATTAAATCCTAACAAAATGATGCTACTGCTTTTCTCCCCCACTCGTAAAGCCTCCACTCTAACCTTTACTGCAAAATCCAACAATGGCACTGTTATTGTCCCTGATCCATGTACTAAACTCTTAGGTGTAACAGTTGATAATAACCTCAAGTTTGATATGCATATTAATCAAACTATTAAAAAGTTAATAAAAAACTTGGCTCACTATACAAGATCAAACCTTTCCTCACTCCACTAGCTAGGACGATAATTGCCCGTACACATCTACTTTCCACCCTCCTTTATGCATCCCCTCTTTTCACGAACTTGAGTAAGTCTAACCATTATAAACTCTCTAGCTGCTTTAATCATATTGCTAGATTTGCCACTGGAGCAGCATACAGAACACACCGCTGTCTGAACCTAAAGAATCTAGGGTGGCTAGAATTACCTATCCAACTTCAGTACATTCAGCTAATAGTAGCATATAAAATTCTCCAGCAACCTGAAAACAAACCCATACTTACAAAAATTATCACCCCTTACAGCAACCTCAAGACACTTCGCTCATCCAACAAATTACTAGTCCAAACCCTCAAAAGCAACCACTCAGCTGGTGACTCTCTATATGCCCATTCTGTTGGCAAAATATGGAACTCACTTCCTGCTGAGCTTACTTCAGAACCCGTTCTAACCCAAATAAAAAAAAAAATCTAAAACAGTACTTTAAAAGGCAATAGACTGTGGTGGTGGTGCTGCGGTAGCATTGTTGCCTCACAGTAACACGCTGTCCGGTTCGATTCTCAGCTAGAACGTCTTCTGCATGGAGACATGCGTGAATGGGCGTACCTTCGTTGAAGGTTGTGCGTCAGGGCTGGTAACTCGGCATGTAAAAATCAAGTACCAATCATTAGTGGACCGGAGTTCCGCTGTGGCGACCCCTAACCAGGAAAAGCCGAAAGACACAACAAGTACTTTAAAAGGCAATGGCTTTAATCCTGACTAACTCTTGCAATATAAGCATGTGCTAAAGAGGACTTTTGGCTACCCCTACATTGCTTCCTAATTGTTACTCTACAACAAATCAGATTTATATATGACAGAATGAATGACTTTTATCCTATGTATTGTATCTGTAACTTGTTTACTGTAACAGTTTTTCTATATTTATGTATAGAGCTTTTCTCCTCGGGCCTCCACTGAAAATGGACAAGTATCCAGTCAGGCTATCCCTGTCAACAAATGTAAAATAAATAAATTAGTTATTCCATGATATGCCCCCCTTCCAGTAAAAAAATCTCTACCCTTTGTTCTCAACTTACATTCTGTTCTAACCATCAGGTGATTATTTTGTATGAAAAGTATGAATTGTGAAAGAAATATCCAAAGGTAACTCAAATAGTCTGTCCTTTAAACCCTTCTATAACCTTATCACTTCACCCTTGAATAAGGTTTAATCTACATTTGTCTTATATAGTAATTTTGAACACTTTCCAGCAAATTAATAATTATGGTACTATGTGAATAACATCCAATTCCATATTCTAAAGCAGATCTTATTGCACTATAAAGGCAACACATTTCTGACACATTTAGAGGAAGATAATGGAGAATAGTTTTAATTATACCAAAGCTTTTCCTAACCCATGACCTTTAAACCTTAAGTCATCATTAATGGACATTATGGTGTGGCAAACTGTTGAGCTAATAATTGGTCCAGACAGAAAAATGATAATCCATAATTTAATGTCTGCATTTGAATCACAAGTGACATATATACAATTTAAATGGCACTGTCATTGTCCCAGATCACTGTACCAAACTCTTCGGTGTAGCAGTTGATAATAACCTCATGTTTGATATGTGGCAGTATTTACCCTTCAAAGGATGAGGTGATTGGCATAACTACTCAACCAG